>NW_022437101.1:676541-702594 GCF_009761245.1 Sapajus apella | reverse complement strand
ACACACACACACACACACACACACACACACGTATGCACACACCCATATGCACACGCACCCACATAACACACACTGATATGGTTTGACTGTGTCCCCACCCAAATCTCATCTTGAATTCCCAGGTAATTGATTCATGGAGGCAGGTCCTTCTCATGCTCTTCTCATTATAGTGAATGAGTCTTACAAGATCTGATGGTATTAAAAAGGGGAGTTTCCCTGCACAAACTCTCTTCCCTTGTTGGCCTTTATGTGAGACCTGCCTTTCTCCTGCCATGATTGTGAGGCCTCCCCAGCCATGTGGAACTGTAAGTCAATTAAACCTCTTTTGTAAATTTTCCAGTCTTGTGTATGTCTTTATCAGCAGTGTAAAAATGAACAAATACACACACAGAACCAGGAACTCCCACCCTTTATCCCATAAGAACACAGCCCAGGCACAACTGTCCTGGGGGAAATGAAGTCAGGCAAACTAGAAAGTACCCTTCCTTCTTCTACCTCACTTTATATCCAGAGAGTTTTGAAATAACCAGCAATATGAAGGAAAATAGTAGCACGTGATAATTTTTTCCTGCTTCCCAAAGTGTAGATTGCCTGTGTTTTTTCTAATATCCAGTCATGTGTCACTTAACAATGGGAATACATTCTGAGAAATACATCGATAGGAAATTTCACTGTTGTGCGAACCTCATAGAATGTGGTTACACAAACCTAGATGATACAGCTACTATACACCTAGGCTATATCATACAACCTATTGCTTCTAGGCTACAGCTCATGCCACCATACCTGGCTAATTTTTGTATTTTAGTAGAGACGGAGTTTCACCATGTTGGCTAGGTGGGTCTCGAACTCCTGATCTCAAGTGATTTTTCCACCTTGGCCTCCCAAAGTGCTGGGACTACAGGCGTGAGCCACTGCACTTGGCCAATTACTCTGACTTCTATCAGAGTTGAAAACAAACAGTTTTGCCCCAGGATTCAGAGAATATTTGGAATTTTATCCCTGGGTTATCTCATCATTATTTTTCTTCTCCTTCCCTCTTTCCCATGACAACTCAGAAATCTCCAGACACTTTTACTATTGTGGCTCCAGGTAGAGAATGTCATGCTAAGTATTCAGCCTCAGGACTAGGTAGCCCCTCTTTTCTCCCAGGCTTGTGAAGGGCCAAAAGATGAATAGAGAGTGAGAAAGGCATCTTGGTTAAAGCAGACTCAAGGACATTGGGGTGAGTGGTCCAGCCATTCGCTTCCATTTTCCCTCTGGTGGGCTGAACTGGTCTTCAACAGCTAGTCACAGTCACTTCTTCCATACCTGTCATCTGTCATAGGGTGACAGATGAGAAACAGCACATTGGAATAAAGTCAGCAGACCTGCAGCAGTATGCAATGCCTCCCACAGGAAGTAAGGATTTTGCCTGTAAACTGGGGAAGTTGGTACCAAATGTTTGGAACCCCAGTTGCCTCAAAACCACTTACAATATGCCCTCAGATCCTAACATTGTGACTGGAGGAGATGATCTGGCAAAAGGCCAGAGTGTTCTGTGGAGCTGGACTGAGGTCATGAACTTCATGCCAGGCTGCATTAGAGTAACCATATTACACAGCTCCATTAAGGTTACTGTTCACATGCCCAAATTCAGCATATTTGCTCAATTACTGTATTCTAAAAATTTCTAGACATTTTGTTTTCTTGTCAAATTTGGGAGATAATTTTTGTAGTTCGCTGTTCCCTGTAGATATTTTCAAAGCTTTTTAAAATTTACTTAAATAAAATAAAAAGATCATTTTGGCTGGGCTTGGTGGCTCACACCTGTAATCCTAGCACTTTAGGAGGCCTAGGTGGGAAAATCGCTTGAGCCCAGGAGTTTGAGACCAGCCTGGTGAAACTCTGTCGCTACAAAAAAATACAAAAATTAGCTGGGTGTGGTGGTGTGGGTTTGTGGTCCCAGCTACTTGGAAGGCTGAGGTGGGAGGATCATCTAAGCCTGGGAGTTTCAGGCTGCAGTGAGGTGAGATTGTGCCACTGCATTCCAGCCTGGGCAACAGAGTGAGATCCTGTCTCCGGAAAAAAAAAAAAAAAAAAAAAAAAAAAGATGGTTTTATAAACAGTGTCTGATAAATTCCAGTGTTTGGAATCTTTATGACTCTCTCTGTCCTGTCTCTCTCTCTTTCTCTCTCTCTCTCCTTCTCTCCCTCTCCCTCTTGTTGATGTCTGATTTTATTTATTTGCTACTCTTAGCAAATAAATAAAAATCTTATTTTTGACTGGACTCAGAGGTAGAAGCTTTCAGAGATAACATCCTCAGTCTCTTGGCAATCTGTTTCTAATGTTTTTCTTTGACCTCCTTCATGTTCTTGGTCAAAAGCTTAGCATATTCTGCAGCTTATTTTTATTTAGATATTTATTATTCTTCCAATAGAAGAATTCTTCTAATATTATTCTTTTATTAGAAGAATAATAAATATCTAAATAAAAACGTTATAGTCTTAATATGCTTTAAATTCAAAAGGAGAAAATTAGAAAACTTGCTTGAAAGATATTAAAGAAGACCTAAATATAGGGAAAGATGTACCATGTTCATGAATTGGAAGACTTGGTATTACAAAGCTGTCAATTCTCCCAAGATATATGTAAACATTTAAAGCAATCACTATCAAATTCCCAAAGAGGACTAGATCTTCACACTCTACCTCAGACTTATCTATTTTCCATCATTCTTTTACCTTCTCTCCAATGCTCTTTCCAAATGAGGGAATTTGGAAAGTAATTTTAAAGGACTGCATCTCTCACCAGCAGGATTCGCCTCTTCATAATCTCTCACATCTGTTTCCTTATTGCCTTCCCCATGATCACTATAACCACTTCTTGTCCTTGACCTGGAAAAATTGATTTTTGGTACCTGGGAGGTTCTCTGAGTGATGGAGCTATTGTGTTTGGCTTAGAAATGTTTGTCTTTCCCAATCTGGGCAAAATAGTGAGACCCTATCTCTACATGAAATAAAAATATAAATTAGTTTGTCATGGTGGTGTGTACCTGTAGTCCCAGCTGCTTGGGAGCTGAGGTGGGAGGATTGCTTGAGCCTGGGAGCTTGAGGCTGCAGGGAGCCATGATTGTGCCACGGTGCTCCAGCCTGGGAGACAGAGTAAGAACCTGACCTTTTTTTTTTAAAAAAAAAAGGAAATAAGTATTTGTCTTTAAGGCTAGAAGGAAAGAAAGGATCCAAGCAGCACACACCTGTGGGAAATGGGGCAGAAGTAAGACAAGGACAAGAGGTGAGGGGGGAAGAGAAACATACAAGTGTTTTTGGTGTTGCAGTCTTCCTGCTCCTCCACCCTGGAGTAGTAACTTACATTCACGGATTTCTAGAAAAGACGAGGAGCCAACTGAGATAGAATAAACAAAAAACCTTACACCTAAGTGGGAGACTGCTTGCAAAGATGGCTGCAAATGTCCCTCTATCCTTGTGTGAGCTTCCTCTGAAATGTAGCTTTGCTGTAAGCCCATCAGGAGGTGAACTTTATTTCCTTCGAATCTGGGCTGTTCATGGGACTTGCTTTGCCAATTAGAAAGCAGAAGTGGTACTGTGTGTCTTCTGACTATAGGCCTCCAGAGGCCTTGCAGCTCCCATCTCTATCCAGAGGATGCTACAATCACTGTATGGAAGATGAGAGACACAAAGAGATACAAAGACTTGGCTGACAATTGACATCAACTGTCAGACGTGTGAGGGAGGCCACCTGGACCCTCAGGCCCTCATCAAACCATCAGACAATTCCTGGAGCCACATGAGTGACCTGAGGGAAACCACCCAGCTAAGCTGACAGGATTACGAGCGAATAATGTGGTTGCTATGTTAAGCCAACTAAGTTTTCAGCCATTTGTTTCCTGGTAATAGGTAGATAACTTATACAAAGTGTATCCTCCATTGGCATTCCATGGGGCCAGGTTTCAGGGGATCTGGAAAAGCCCCTGTGTAGGGTGTATTGTGAAAAAAGAAAGAGACAGAGCGAGTTAGCAGGATTCTGGGTCAGGAGTCTGATGGGATGCTGGCTCTGAGGATGGCATGCAGCTAGTACTTCAAACCCACTTCAAGGAAGGAAAGCAGTTGTGTGGGGATGGAGAGCCACTATTGCGAGGCCTGACAGGGCTGTCCTGACTGGTCACAGCAGAGTGAAGGAGGGACCTCTTTCTAGTCTGAGGTAGTGCTTACAATCCAGAGAGGGCCGGAGCATCAGTGTCTAGAACCTCTCTGCAAAGGGCGCAGTGTACAGGGATGGGAGGAATCTGCCACAAAGCTGTCACCATGTCTCCATTCAGGTGGCCCATTAGTGAGCAGGCAGTGGTGACGTGTGCAGTGTGTATGGCCCTCCAGCTATGATGGTACCAGGGAGTTATGATTGGGACTGATTTGTGGCTATGTGTGGACTTTATTTGGTGGTTCCAGAAATGTATGGGAAACATCAGCTTTCAAGGGCCCAAGCAAGAGAGGCCTGGTGTGTGAATGGACTTTGCACTCCTGACCCTGAATCCAGTGGCAGGGGGTGGGCAGGGGGAGACAGAGGACGCTTGGGTGGCAGGTACTAACTGGCCGTGTATGAGACCAGCACATCTGGAACCTCACGCCATCCCCATATCGACGTTATGAGATGGCCATTGTTATGACTCTGGTTCAGATGAGGAAACTGGTTTAGAGAGGCTGTGTAACGTGCCCAAGTCCACCCAGCTCATTTGTCTGGAGGTGAAACTCCAATCTGGCTTTAACCACTGTTACATACTGTCTTCTGGGGAGCGGGTTGGTTTCCTTTTTAGTTTCTAAGGACATTTTCCTTATTAGGCAGTATTGATCACTGTGGTAGTTTGTCCTCTCACTGCTATAAAGAAATACCTGAGACTGGTAGTTTATAAAGAAAATAAGTTTAATCGGCTCACGCAGGCTGTACAGGAAGCATGGCTGGAGCCTCAGGAAACTTACAATCACGGCATAAGATAAAGGGAAGCAGGCATGTCTTACGGAACAGGAGCAGGAGTAAGAGGGTGGAGGGGGAGGTGCTGCACATTGTAAACAACTAGAACTCCTGGGAGCTCACTCACTATCTTGCAAACAGCAAGGGAGAAATTTGTCCCCGTGATCCAATCACCACACACCAGGCCTCCTCCTCCAGCATTGGGGATTACAACTGGACGTGAGATTCGAGCAGCGACACAAATCCAAACCATATCACTCACCAGGTAGCCCTCAAGGTCATCCTGACAGGACTGGGGCTGAATTTCTTTAGGAGGTTGGGTGTAGTTTCAGTGGTGGCCACGAGGTGGTGTGGTCACCAGAAGATGAGCAGTGTCAGGTCTGCTTTGTGGGACAGTGGACTGCCCTGTCCCTGTTCTCGGAAGGCTGTCTTCTCTGCAACTTGACAAAGGCAAAGAAAAGCATCCCAGACAACACATACCACTCCATCTTTCACTATGGCCTGCTCCCTGCATTTGGCAGATCCCTCAGCCCTGGGGGAGAAATATTGACAGAGAGGTCATGACCCAAGAGAATACAATGAATTTCTGGACTTCTGCAAAGAAATGCTTTACTGGACAAGATTATATATATATATATATATATTTTTTGAGATGGAGTTTCGCTCTTGTTACCCAGGCTGGAGTGCAATGGCGCGATCTCGGCTCACCGCAGCCTCCGCCTCCTGGGTTCAAGCAATTCTGCCTCAGCCTCCTGAGTAGCTGGGATTACAGGCACGCGCCACCATGCCCAGCTAATTTTTTGTATTTTTAGTAGAGACGGGGTTTCACCATGTTGACCAGGATGGTCTCGATCTCTTGACCTCGTGATCCACCCACCTCTGCCTCCCAAAGTGCTGGGATTACAGGCGTGAGCCACCACGCGCAGCCCAAGATATATTTTTTTTAAACAGGGAATGGACCACTGAGGTAGAGACAGAGGGGCGGTGTTCAGACTATTCCAGCGTCGAGCTGCTGAAACATGGGCCTCCTTGGCCATTCTTCCTCACATACTGTGTAGAGTGTACTCAACACAGAGCTGATTTCAGTAAATGTTTGAATAAGTGATAACATAGACAATAATGAAAACAATAGTGATAACAATGAGCTCATATTGAACAGGTACAATATGCCATGGATGGCCATGCACTTGTTTATTTAATTCTCATGATCATTCCATTTTAACAAACAGGTGAAGTCACTTGCCCTGGGTTCCGTGAGTAGTGGGAGAGATGAGTGAGTGACTGAGCGATGGGGATAATTGTCGTGTGCTTTCAGGCCCAGCCTCAGTTCGTGTAATGGAAGAGTCAGGGAGAAGGGAGGCCACTGTAGGAGCCGAGAGAAGACCTGGGGAGGCAGAGTTTCTCTGATGGGTGGGCTGCCAGAGGGTGGGAAGACGCAGTAGGGTAGGCTGGGTGGCTGTGCGTGTGGCACTGCAGCAGGGTGAGGGGGTAGGGCAGCGTGTTCTCACCTCATGACCCAGCAGAAGCCTGGGCAGCATTGAGTGCGTGTGAGCCAAAGCCATTGTGGGCCATTTATGGATTAAAGCCATCTCGTTTGCTAAGGCAAATACTTGAGTGAGAAATCATGGGAAGATGGCCTGCCTTGGCCCCTTTGCAACTGGACAAATCCAGAGGCTCTCCTGGCCACTGTGATGTGGAAGGAGCCAGGACAAAGGATGTGCCCTCCCTAAGGCCCCTTCTCAGTGGCAGATAAATCATCGCAGAATGGGCCCCTTTCCCAAACTTTGCATCTCCTTTTTCAGTTGGGCACTGGAGAGATCATTCATCTCTTCCTAGCACTTTGTCAGCATCTGGAATGTGTTGCCAGGAGAAGAAAGGCCGTGGGTGCTCAGTATCTGCAAGTTACACTCTGGGCAGCCTTGCCCTGTGTTCCGCTCCTCCTGCTCTTTTTCCTGCTGGATCCGTGTGCGCCTCTCTCTCCACGGCCTCTCAGTGGATCAGTGATTCTGGCCCCAACTCACTGCTGCTTCTTCTCTGAGCTCCAGACTTGTCTCTTCCTCCACCAAGGCCAGAGCAGTTAATAAGCTCATTGCACCTGCAAAGACAGCCACCTGAGCCGACATGGCAGGGGCAGCTGTCTGCACCCACAGCGTCTGAGCTGGAGGTGGGCAGTCCTCATCCCCCTGGGAGAACTTCCCTCAGCCTCCTCCTGGCTTCCAGGGCTGGCCCCTGGACCTGGCCGTGGAAATCTTAGTAAAGTGTGTGCTTTCCTCTTCAGTTGCAGGTCTTAGAAAAAAACACTGCCCAGATTTTCTCTAGGCAGGTAGTAGAAACACCAACCAAAGTCAAGTCTTCTCAAACCACACACATTTTTCAGCTGCCCTTGTACTTAACAGGCGAGCTCTTCAGAAGTTGAACTGTAGCCCTGCAGCCCTGGGACTGTTAAGGAAAGCCCAGGTCCCAGGTCCTGCCCCTGCCGTTTCTGGCTGGTCTACCCATCTCAGTTGGCTCCGTCTCCCTCCCCAGCTCCCTGGACTCGCTGTCCTTTCTGGTCACATATGATCCAGTCCAGCCCAGGCCTGTCCTGCCGCTGCCTGGCTAGGGTCCAGCCCTTCAGTGGTATTTAGCAGGATCCTCCTTCCTTTGTATACAAAACTTCCTTTCTGCTCAGTCTTTTTCAATAACTACCCAGGCACCATCTGCTCCAGATTTGAAACCTGGGAGTAGGGTCTGCTTAGACTTAAGTCTTTAAAAATCCCTGCCCTCCCCCGCCAACAGAACAGTACAAGGCACTGAGCCAGCCTTTGGCATTTGTCCCTCCCTCGTCCAAGGTCCCAGTCACCCCTGCCCTGACCTCCCTGGGCCTGCCAGATTCTGATCCTCTGCACAGCCCCAGCTGTGGGCTCCACCGCTGCTCCCCATCTCTGCTGTTCTTCTCCGCTTGGTCTCTATCTCCATCTTCCCCATGTTCACGCCAATCCATTTCCACTTCTGTCTGAGCTTCATCCTACTCATTGGCAGGTGACTCTGAGGGTGACTTACTGAGAAGACTGAGGCCATCTGACATGAGATTGTCCACATTCTCCCCTTGGACTCGAACATTTTCCACACTTTCTCCCTGCCTCCCACTTCAAAGAAAGAACTACCCTCCACCTCTCCAAGGCTTTTACCAGTATTGCTTCTTCTAGGGGAAGAAACACACATCTTGAAGTCTGGCTATTTGGAGTTCAAATCCTAACTTTACCACCTTTTATATGTCCTTGGGAAAATTATTTGATTTCCTTGCACCTCAATTTCCTAATCTGTAAAATCAGGATAATTCTCCCCACTTCCCAGTGTGTGAGTGTGTGTGTGTGTGTGTGTGTGTGTGTGTGTGTGTGTTTCAATTCGCATACTGCATGTGAAAGCCTTGACCCTTAGTGGGCCTGAGTTACCCCACATTATTTCTGGTCCTGCTTCCTCTGACACCTCTCCTCTGTAAAGGCAAAAGTATTCTACCATCCAATCAGCATGCATTTATTGAGCATCTGCTCTGAGTTAGGCCTTGTTCTAGGTTCTGGGGGTACAGAATCGAGGCAATCATTATTGATTTTTCACCTAATAGCAACAAACCCTTTTCTTCCTTGGTCTCAGGGTCCCATTTTGTGTACCCATCAGGGAGCGTGTGCTCTGGGAAGCTGAGTTTGTCCTCCCTTCCAGGGAGAAATCATGACTGGTTGGAGCCAGCTTTACTTATCCTCTTCTACTTTGGTTTAGGTGTGGGCCCTTGATCTTCTCTGGCCAGGGATATAAAAGGGGAAGTTGGCTAGGGATTCTGAAAGATTCTAAACAGATGTGAGTATCAAAGTCCTTTCTCTTCCTTCTTACATGGTTGGATTGTATGTGAAGGCTGGAGCTGTGGCAGCAATTCTTCTGGGTGAGAAGAACAAATATCAGCTCTGGGCTCTGATGTTGCTGAGCTTCTGAATGTGCATTTATGTGGGGACACAGATGTCCCTGATTGTCTAATCACTTTTCATTGCTTCATCTATCACAGGCAGCTGAAAATGTCCTGCCATAAGCAGGAAGCAAGATGAATATGGTACCTGCCCTCAGATAGCTAATATTTGTCAGTAGGGAGATAGAAAATAAACAAGAAATAAATACATAGTATTAAAGCAAAAAATGACAATTGATATAAAGAGGGCTAATAGAGGCAAGGGGACCCAGCCTGATGACGGCACACAGCCTTTCTAAAGAGGTAGGACTCGGACAAAGGCCTGAGTGAAGTGACATCATAGCAGATGATGATTTGGGGAGAGAGCATTCTAGGCAGGGGGAACAGCACATGCAAAGCCCTGGAAGAAACTGGGACCTCAGAAGAATAGCAGTGTGACTGGAGCAGGGGATACCAAGGAGAGATGGCCTAGAGCTAACCAGGGTTAGATCACAGGCGACTCAATGGGCACCCACAGGTAGGTTCTGAACAAGGGGAGGTGTGATCTGCCTTTGGTTTTCGAAGGACAACTTGACTGCTGAGTGGGGAATAGGCTGGGTCATCAATCATCAGAGCGGGACTAGCCAGGAAGCTCCCTTCGTGGTTCAGGTGGGGGAACAATAGTCCCAGGGGAGGGTGGAAGGTGATGGTGAGAAGCATCAGATGTTTTAAGCAAAGCTTGCCAATTGATAAGATGTGATGTAAGGACTCAGGGGAGTCAAAGGTGACTGGGATTTTTTTTTTTTTTTTTTTTTTTGGTTTTGTGGGTTTCTTTTTTACCCCTGGGAAATTAGGCTGATGATGGTAAGGACATCTACTGAGATAATTTAATTAAATTGGGGAAGGAGCAATGGTTTCTTTTTGGTGGGAGAGACGATTTGAAAATCAACAATTCTCTTCCAGATCTGCTTAAATTTAAGTTTCCTATTAGACCTCAGGGAAGTGAAGAAGTGTGAGCAGTTGGTCAAAAGAATCCAGAGTTTGAATTGGAGAGATATGTTTCTTCGTAAATATGAAATTGGGATTGTTGCCTATGATGGTAACTGAAGCCATGGGGCTTGCTGATTGTTGGTGAGGAGTGGGGATAGAAAGGGAGGAGAAGAGGCTGAGGAAGAAACTCCCAGGGGTCCCATGTTTAGAGGGCAGTGCGGGAGGAAGCAGGCGAGCAGACAGAGTGGCCAGCGGGGTGTGAAGACAGTCAGGAGTGTTGGTTCTAGAACCCAAGGAGACAAAGCGTTTTGAGGAAATGGGGCTGATCCAATGTGGCTAGCAGGTTAGGAAAGGCGAGAATTGAGACTGACCCTTGGGTCTGGCATCCTGGACAGAGCCCTGGGGCAGGAGGAGCCGAATTTGAGAGGGATGAGGAGAGAGCTGAGGAAACAGATCAGGGAACACAGGGAGGTGGGAGGATTTCACATGGGGGCACAAAGGAATTCCCCTCTGACAGCTTCTCCTTCCTCAGCAAGGCGTGAGGTTACTGCTTAGTACAGGGCGAGGAGAAGGTGTGGCTGCAGCCTGGGAGAGCTGGAGAGACCGACCAGGACATGCAGTGGGATGGCTGAGGTGTGAGGGCCAATGGTGGGCTGCGGCCATGAGTGGGGAGCGAGGTGAGGTGGCACAGCACCGGTTTGTGACATTCTTCACCATGACTCAGCTGGTGGGACATACAGAGGAGGGGGAAACCTGCCTTAACTAGAATTTGGTCTCCCTGCCCCAGGTAAGTAGGAGAGAGGCGGCAGGGTTGCTTCTTGTTCCTGTGACCTTATGCTGTGTGTGCTGTGGAGGCTTAGTTTCAGATGAAGGAATGCTTCTACCAGGAGACACAACAGCTAAGACTACCCAGTCACTCTGGGTTCTCCATGCCACTGAATCAACAGGCAAAGATGGAAATTACTACACTGGCTGGGGTGACTGATCCTCACTGCCAAGGGGAAATTCAACTGCTGTTACATAACGGAGTACGGAAGAGTGTGTCTGAAACATTGGAGATCTCCTGGGGTGTCTCTTAGCATTACCATGCCCTGTGATTAAGGTCAATGGAAAACTACGACCCAATTCAGACAGAAGCTTCCAGTGCTCAGACACTTCAGGAATAAAGGTTTAGGTCACTCCCCCAGGTAAAGAACCATGGTCAGCTGCAATGTTTGCTGGAAGTAAAGGGAGTACAGAATGAATGGTGGAAGAAAATAGTTATAAACACCAGCAACGACCATGTAACCAGTTACAGAGATGAGGACTGTAACTATCATAAATATTGACTCCTTGTTTTGTTATGAATGTATTTTTGTGTGTTTATAAAATATTTGCTTTCCTTTCTTATTTATTTATTGGGAACATAACTTATATTGATTTTATATCATAATATTTAAGTACTGATAATTTTACATCAAGTATTTAAGTTATGACATATCAAGAGGAGAAGTAAGCATCATTTAAGGATTTTACCACTCTTCTGGGGAAAGGGTTATTATTTTTCTGTTGTTGTATGCAAGATAGTTGTATCGTGTTAGGTGAATAAATAGGGGAGCAAGCCTCAAGTCTTGTCAGCTTCTATGTGGTGTTGAGCCTGCGAGTGCACAAAAGTCAAGAATTGAGGCATGGGAATCTCCACCTAGACTTCAGAAGATGTTTGGAAACACGTGGATGCTCAGGTAGAAATTTGCTGCAGGGGCAGTGCTCTCACAGAGAATCTCTGCTAAGGCAGCATGGAAGGGGAAGGTGGGGTTGGAGTCCCCACACAGAGTCCCTCCTGGGGCACTGCCTAGTGGAGCTGTGAGAAGAAGGCCACAATCCTCCAGACCCCAGAATAGTAGATCCACTGATAGCTTGCACTGTGTGCCTGGAAAAGCCACAGATACTCAACACCAGCTTATGAAGGCAGCCAGGAGGGAGGCTGTGCCTGCAAAGCCACAGAGATGGAGCAGTCTAAGACTATGGGAACCTACCTCTTGCATCAGCATGATCTGGATGTGAGACCTGGAGTCAAAAGAGATCATTTTGGAGCTTTAAGATTTGACTACCCCACTGGATTTCAGACTTGCATGGGGCCTGTGGCCCCTTTGTTTTGGCCAATTTCTCCCATTTGGTATGGCAGTATTTACCCAATATCTGTACCCCCACTGTATTTAGGAAGTAACTAACTTGTTTTTGATTCTACAGGCTCATAGGTGGAAGAGACTTGCCTTGTCTCAGATGAGAATTTGGAGATTTTTGGGTTAATGCTGAAATGAGTTAAGACTTTGGGGGACTGTTGGGAAGGCATGATTGGTTTTGAAATGTGAGGACATGAGATTTGGGAGGGGCTGGGGTGGAATGATGTGGTTTGGCTGTGTCACCACCCAGATCTCATCTTGAATTCCCACATATTGTTGGAGGGACCCAGTGGGAGTTAATTGAATCATGGTGCAAGTCTTTCTCATGCTGTTCTCATGATAGTGACTAAGTCTCATGAGATCTGATGGTTTTAAAAAGAGGAATTCCTCTGCACAAGCTCTCTCTCTTTGCCTGCTGCCATCTATGTAAGATGTGAGTTGCTCCTCTTTGTCTTCCACCATGATTGTGAGGCTTCCCCAGCCACGTGGAACTGTAAGTCCAAGTAAACCTTTCTTTTGTAAATTGCCCAGTCTTGGGTATGTTTTTATCAGCAGTGTGAAAACATACCTGTAAGGTTGTTTCCCAGTGAGAGTAGCATGTGAGTTGATGGACTAAGTAAAGCAGACTCCTCTCCCTAATGTAGTTGGGCATCACCTAGTCTGTTGAAGGCTTGAACAGAACACAAAAGCAGAGGAAGGGATAATTTGATCTCTCTCTCTTTCTGTCTCTCTCTCTCTCTCTCTCTTTCTCTCTTTCTCTCCCTGGTTGACTGCACTGGGCCATTGGTCCTCCACTCTTTGGGACTTACACCATGTTTTTCAGGCCTTTAGACTCAGAGTGAAACTATCTGATCTGCTCTCCTGGGTCTCAAGCTCACAGATGGCAGATTGTGTGGCTTCTTAGCCACCATAATCACACAAGACATTTTATTATAAATAAATATCCAGTTGGTTCTGTTTCTCTGGAAAATAAAAGGGCACAACTGGCAATTGAATTTCACTTGATTATATACCTCACTTTCAAGAACTCTCTATAAACAGGAATAAACACAGTTTTTGAAAGTGAAGAAATTAAATTAAAAATATATAAACTCAGAGATTTCAATCAGATTAAAACCTCCTTCAGCTGATAAACAACTTTAGCAAAGTTTTAGGATTCAAAATCAATGTATAAAAAAATCACTAGCATTCCTACACACCAAAACCAGCCAAGCCAAGAGTCAAATCAGAAAGGCAGTCCCACTCACAATTGCCACAAAAAGAATAAAATACCAAGGAATACAGTTAATCAGGGAGGTGAAAGATCTCTACAATGAGAATTACAAAACATTGCTCAAAGAAATCAGAGAAGACACTAACAAATGGAGATACATCCCATGCTCATGGATAGGAAGAATCAAAGTCATGAAAATGGCCCCACTGCCCAAAGCAATTTACAGATTTGATGCTATTCCTATTAAACTACCAATAATATTCTTCACAGAACTAGAAAAAAACTATCTTAAAATTCACATGAAACCAAAAAAGAGCCTGAGTAGCCAAGGCAATCCTAAGCTAAAAGAACAAAGCTGGAGGCATTGAGTTACCCAACTTTAAACTATACTGCAGGGCAACAGTAACCAAAACAGCATGATGCTGGTACAAAAACAGGCACATAGACCAATGGAACAGAAGGGAGAGCCCAGAAATAAAGCTGTACAACTACAACCATCTGATCTTCAACAAAGCTGAAAAAAACAAGCAATGAGGGAAAGACTCCTTATTCAATAAATGGTACTGGGATAACTGTAGAAGACTGAAACTAGACTCCTTCCTTACGTTTTTGTATATGACGAAAATTAACTCAAGATGGATTAAGACTTAAATGTAAAATCCGAAACTATAAAAACACTGGCAGACAACCTAGGCAATCAATACCATTCAGGACATAGGAACTGGCAAAGATTTCATGACAAAGATACCAAAAGCAATCACAACAAAAGGAAGAATTGACGAATGTGATCTAATTAAACTTTAGAGCTTCTGCAGAGCAAAATAAATTATCAACAGAGTAAACAGACAACCTATAGAATGGGAGATAATAGTTGCAAAATATGCATCTGACAAAAGTCTAATATCCAACATCTATAAGGAACTTAAACAAATTTACAAGAGAAAACAAACAACCCTATTAAAAAGTGGGCAAAGGACATGAACAGACACTTCTTAAAAGAAGGCATACATGCCAAAAAGCATATGAAAAAAAGCTCAACATCACTGATCATGAGAGAAATGCAAATCAAATCCACAATGAAATACCATTTCACACCAGTCAGAATGGCTATTCATAAAAAATAAAAAACAAAAAAAAAGATGTTGGCAAGGTTGCAAAGAACAGGTAACACTTATACACTGTTGGTGGGTGTATAAATTAGTTCAATCATTGTGGAAGACAGTGTGGCAATTTCTTAAAGATCTAGAGACAGAAATACCATTTGACCCAGCAATCTCATTAGTGGGTATATACCCAATGGAATAGAAATTGTTCTATTATAAAGACACACACACATGTATGTTCACAGAAGCACTATTTGCAATAGCAAAGACATGGCATCAACGTAAATGTCCATCAATGACAAATTGGATAAAGAAAATGTGGTATACATACACTATGGAATACTATGCAGCCATAAAAAGGAATGAGATCACATTTTTCATGGGAACATGAATGGAGCTGCAGGCTATTATTCTTAGCAAACTAATGCAGGAACAGAAAATAAAATACTGCGTATTCTCACTTTTAAGTGGGAGCTAAATCACTATAACTTATGAACACAAAGAAGGAAACAACAGACACTGGGTTCTACTTGAGGGTGGGGTTTGGAATAGAGAGAGGACCAGAAAGGATAACTATTGGGAACTGAGATTAATACCCGGGTGATGAAATAACCTGTACAACAAACCCCCACGACATGAGTTTACCTCTGTAACAAACCTTCACATGTACTCCCAAACTTAAAAGTTTTTTTAAAGAATGAGAGTGCACAATAAAGAATTTTGACATGGAAAGAACCTTAAAAAATAAAGAATATATAAAATATTAAAAAATTACGTAGGGAATGACACAGAGATGACTTAGAGAGAAACAATTAGCTTTGATAACTTGAAAAACAAAAACACATTAACAAAAGTTTTGTGCAAAAAATGAACTTAATGAAATGTTAGCAGAGCAGCAATAGAATGGGGTTACTGCTGGATGCTAATATTTTTAACAGAAAAGGTGAAGATGGTGGTGACTTTAAGCAGACCAGCATTTACCTGTTGGCAGGTGACTGAGGTGTCACTTTTTGTTCTGTTGTGAACTAGCCACATGACTGGAGGAGTTAACTTTCTTCCTCTGGGAGAAAGGTTGCATATCAGCCTGAAAAAAATGACTGAATAAAAATTACCTGGACACCTGCTGAAAATGCATATGTTCTGGCTCTGGCCCGGAGATTCAGGTTCAGCAGGTCCAGGGTGGTACCTGGGAATCTGTATTTTATTGTCTCCAGGCTGAATCTGATGAGAACACAAGTTTGGGTAAAACAGTAAAAGATGGTTTGCAGGTATTGTAAAATGTTTTGATGGCTAGCAGGGATGTCAGTATAGATAGCTTTAAGCAGGAAAAAGAAAAATATTGTAAAACATCATGTTTTTTAGTTTTTTTCAAGTAATATGACATAAGGTTATAGGGAGAAAAATACCAAAATGAACAATAATTTTCCTGACTAAATAATCAGCCAAAACTCTTTCCCTGAAGCAACCACTATTAAGTTTCTTGTGATTCCTTCCAGAACCACAAGAATATGTCTACATAATATTCTAATATACTACAATGTATAAATAACATATATACACACAAATATACCTGGTCTTTATGTACCTATTCACAATAGAAGGAAACATGCATGGCCATTCCACACCTTTCTTTGGTTTAAAAATTTTCTAGGCAATTGTTAAATGCCAATACACAGAATCTATGTCCTTTCTTTACACAGTTGCATAGCTGGTTTTCTACTATGTGTGAACCACAGTTTATTTGTATAATCACTGTTGACGGGCATTTCAGTGGCTTTCAGTTTTCTGCTGTTACAAAAATACACTGCAATGAGCATCCTTTCTCAGATGCTTTGGTGAACTTTTGCAAGAATGTCCATGGGGCTACTTCTTAGCAGCTGGGTTTATGAAGGTTATGTGCATTTACAAATTTGATGAATATTACCAAATTCCCTGCAGAGAAGTTGCACTTATCTACATTCTCACTGTTGGCATGTGAGAGTGCTCATTCTGCATGCCCTCACCAGCACTGAGTTTCATCAAATTTTAGTATTTTATTTTGTGGTCAAGCAAAAACTCATGTTTTCTTTTTAAATAAATATTTCTCTGTTTTGACACTGCTATTGATTTAAAGGGCTAGAGAGATCTGTACTTTTGCCGCTTCCACTGAAGAATTACGATCTATTTCTTGCTGTTCCCCATCTCCACTGGTTCCTTTCTGAATCCAAGCACCAGAGAAAGAATTCCTTTTCCGCATTCTCTAACTACATTTTTCTTGCTTTCTCACAGACAGATCCAGATTATCCTTTCCTCGTGCTGCTTCTGCATGGTTCCCTCCCTTGTCGGTTGCAGGTCCAATGTCTGGCACCATGGTAGGGCATAGAGGACTGTGAGTTGATGACACTAAGCCTCTGCTCTGGGGCCGCCCCCGGTTCCTTGCAGAGCTCTTTCTTTTGATTGGACCAGGAGATAAAGAGACATCAGTGTAAAAGCCCTGCTGAGCAGCAATCCCATTGCCTTCAGTGGCACCTAATCCACTTGAGCTCTTCCTGGCTCTCTCACGGGTCACTGGCTTTGAGGACGCAGGCTGCTGGGGTGGCTGTGCCTGCTGACAGGCCAGAGACTGCACAGGGACCAGGGAACGAGAGTGGTGGCAGGAAAGAGAAGGGGCCTTGTTGACTCACTTGCTGGGCAGCAAGTGCTTAGTGACAAACAGTAAACAAAGGCAGAGGCAACAGTGCCGGTGGCAGGGAGCTCCATGCACAGACTTGCAAGAGACCCCTGCTCCTTGCTGGAAAGCTGTCCCATGACGAAGGCCTAGACTCGGTCACGGAGACTTTCGGATGCAGTCTTTAACGAAGGACGCAGGTATTTCTTGGCATCATTTACTTTTCTCCTATAAATCTGGGTCAGGGAGAGGGCAAACTTCTTACTGGGTCTGGGTATTGGGAATAAGGAGAACACAGCTGGGCGAGTCCCCGTGTCAGTGCTTTTTGTAGTACTATTTGGAGTGTTAGTTGTTCCAGGCCGCTGGCTGGGTCTGATAAGGCATTGTGTTTGTTTTTTAGCAGTAAAGAATGAGCCCAGAAGAGAAAGCATGGACTTTAGAATCAGACCAACCCTTGTTTGAAACACTGCTTTGCTATTCATCATCTGTGCAAATTCAAACAACTCTTTTAACTTTCCTGAGACTCAGTTTCCTCACCTGTAAAATGGGGATAATAATGCCCCACGTGTTACAATGTTGTGGTTGAGGATTCATGGGGTGACATGTGTAAGGCCCTTAGAACATACTTGGAGCATACAAGTAGCCCATAAATGATGACTGTCACTGTCTTTCAGAAGCAAGTGTTTTGGTTAATGCTTAAAGAGTATCAGTGGTTTAAAGTACGAGGTCTCAGGCTATGTCTAGCTGACTTCCAGAAAACAGTGAAAAAGAAATGATTTACCTAGCTTTATTTGTATGCTTAAAGGAAAGAAAAAACTCAGTTGAGGTTTTCAACAGTTTAAACAACCTTTTTTTAAAAAGCAACAATTGAGTTCAGATTTGAGTTGTGTCTATTTCTCCTGGCTAAATCCTGTGATTTGCTCTAGCTGAATCCAATTGATTCAGCTCTCATAGCTGAAACCAATTAAGTAGTTTTTTCATTCAACAAGAACTTACTTGGTATCTCCTGGGGCTAAGCCAGGTGCTAGATGCTGGGGATGTCTCCCCTAGCCCAGAGGATCTTCCAGATTGTAGGGCACTCGGTGTTGGGGGCAGAATGCTGGACCTGCATGAAAACTGGCAGTGACAGCAAGTGCTGAAATGAAGGTGGCATGGGCTCCTGGAAGAGGTGATGCTGAGCATAGCTTTAATGCTTAGCAGAAACGAGCAGGAGGTGGGAGCAGGGGGAGTGGGAAAGGCATCCCAAGCAGAGAGAAGCACGTGCAAAGGTCCAGTGGCATGAATAAGCAGAGCATACTCTGGGAACAGCAGGCAGTTTGGACTAACTTTAGTAAAGTGGGACTAGGGGAGTCTGATAAGAAAGGAGGCTGCAGAGGTGAACAGGGGAGAGCAAGCAAGGCCTTCTATGGCTCGGAGTTCATTCAGAAGGTCCCAGATAGGCACTGATAGTTTTAATGAAGGATGTGTCATGACTGCATTGAATATTAAGAAGATTAATCTCGTAGCAATATGGGTGTGGGATTGGAGAGGATGAAACCTGGAATGGTGACAGATGGCCTAACCTAAGAAAACAACAGTGGGATGTAGAGAAGGGGAGGCCTCTAAGCTGGTGCTGCCCCCACTGTGAGCAAAAACAAATACACATGCATCTAATACATTCATTGTAAACATTGTAAATTTTACTGATATGAACGATGTATATTGCACAATTTACAAGTAATGAAATATAAAATACTCTCTCTTTCTTTCTTTCTTTTTTTTTTTTTTGAGACTGAGTCTCACTCTGTCTCCCAGACTGGAGTGCAGTGGAGCGATCTTGCCTCATTGCAACCTCCACCTACTAGGTTCAAGCAATTCTCCTGCCTCAGCCTCCCAAGTAGCTGGGACCACAGGCATATGCCACCATACCCGGCTAATTTTGTATTTTTAGTGGAGATGGGGTTTCACCATATTGGCCAGGCTGGTCTCAAACTCCTGATCTTGTGATCTGCCAACCTTGGCCTCCCAAAGTGCTGGTATTACAGGCGTGACCCACTATGCCCAGCCATAAAATACTCTTTATTACAAATTCTATGTAGCCATTTGATTCTCACAGTAAGCATTCATTGATTTTTGCTGAACTCTTGTACCCTTGGTCAGCCTATTTGCAACTGACGAATGAACGTAGTTCCAATATGAACGTCGGTTGATATTTTTGTTCGCATTGACAAGTAAGAAGAAAGTGAAACAATGAAGACGATTGTCTTAACTTCACTCTTCTGTCGATGACCTGAGTGACTGCTGGATCAGATCATAGTTTTTGAATTTGGATGAATATTTTCTCAATTTTTGTGTTATTCGCAATTTAACAACTATGGACATGACACACTTTTAGGTTTAATCTGCATGAACATTTTCTCCATCACTTTCTTAGTTTTCTTAGGGAATGAAAAAACAGCAAACCAAGCCCTAATTTGTAGCTTTTGCCAATTTCTGTGGTGTAAATACCACCACCATGGCCAATCACAAGCTCCCAATGTGATACAGCTGAACACAAAGGTGGAAGAGCTGTGCACCAGCACACCATTACATGGCATTTCCATTATAGAAATGTATTTCATTTAAATAAGCTCCAAAGCACAAACAACAGTAAAATGCAGTAAAATAATTTGGAAATGGTGAGTTTTGAGTATATTGTTAATAATAACTTATTTAACTGGAGGTTTTTATAATACTTTTGTAATGGCTGTGTTTAACAACCAGCTTACAAAATTTCTGAAAATTAAACAGCTGGCTCTCACGGGCCAGTAGGAGCATTCTTCAGCATGTCACAGAATCCAAGAGAGGTTTAAGGAGCAGAATAGTGATGAGAAAATGACTCACGGGTGCTAATGAAGTGGGTACTTCCTTCTTTCTGGGGATGAAGCCGTTACTCACCAAATGTTAAACTCGTTGAAACGAACACCATGAAAAGATGACTATGAATTCAACTGCTAAGGAGTAGCAAGAGCTGGGGTGTGCAGCCCAGGACAATGGTACCTGTAGCTCCGTTGGTGAAGTCATTTCGGCTCTGAAGCCCTAGTTTTGTTGGCTTGTCTCTAGCCTCTTACCTGTCCTCTCCATATACTCAGTGTTCATGATATGAATATCTAGGATTTATGGAGAAACTACCATGTGCCAGACACAATAACTCATGGAACAGACAAGCAGAGAAGAAGTACCTTGCCCAGAGTGAGGTGGGATCAATCCAGCTCTGACCTCGGAGCCCGCTCTTCCAGCCACTATGCTTTTCTATTCCCATTCCTCTCCTGAATCTTATAGGCCCTGAGATGTCAGTGTTTTTAGCTGCTTTCCTGGCAGAGGTCTACTTTTGAGGCTGACTCCTAAACCCAGACTTCTTTTCACCCTTTGTTGCGAAACTGACCTGGCAGTTTCTATTGTTAACTAATCTTTTTTTTTCTTTTCTTTTCTTGCCTTGGCTGTAAGCCTCCTTATTCCTGTATTTCCTTGAGCTATCATAGCCTAACATTGTTGGAAATAGAGTAGGTAGTGAAGGGAGGCAGGAAGGAGACGTGTAGGATGGTGCTCAGGAACCAGTTCCAGGAGGGCTGGTGCCAGGCGGGAGGCAGATCAAGGCTGAGTTGTCAGAACTCACTCTTCCATAGATGCAAGATGGGCAAAAGTGTCTGCCTCCATAGGAAATATGTTGCACATTTTTAAAAAGTACCACATAAGAATTTCTTTTATGTCTTCTATCAGTGTCAGTTTTGTATGATGCCAGTCCACAGAGTGCAGGCAGCTCCTGAAGTCCTTACCTGTTAATTTATTGAGTCATTCAGTCAGTGGGGGAAGAAGGAGCTCCAGCCATGAGTGTCCCCACAGAGCCTGCAGAAGGACAGGAGGTGCATCTAAGGCTGGAAAAAGGCCATCCAGGTAAGGGGAAGCGGCTGGAGCTCAGTCTGAAGAGGCGGGCTGGAGGTCCTGTAAACCTTGCTCAGGATCTGAGCTGATCCTTTGGAGAACGGAAAGTGGCTGTGGCCGAAGGTTTTCATGAGGTGTGACATGGTCAGATTTGTGTTTTAGGAAGAGGACTCTGCAAGACAGAGAATGGATCAGGGCAGGGGCAAGCTATGGTTGGTGGAAACCATTTGTTATGATTTGCATTTCAGTGGTCATTCAGGGGAGGGTGCCGGTGGCTTAGACCAGGTCTGGGGCTGGAGAGAAACCGTGAATTTTAGAGAGATTGTGGAGATGGTGATTAAAGTGATGGGGAGTTTAGGGGTGGAATGGACACAAGAATGCTGTCCAAAGGTTTGGCTTGAGGGGTTAGGTGGTGGAAATGTCATTTGCTGTATTCAAATAAGAGAGGTTGAAGGAGGAGAAGGTGGAGAGAAGGTGAAATCAGTTATGTGCATCCAAGGGGGTTGTTTAAATGACATGCTGGGACCACCAAGCAGGGACTCAAGAAACGGGTCCGAGCTTAAGACATGGCTGTGGAGGGAATGGACTGACTGTTGGTAAATTTGGAGCATGTAGAGTGAACTGGGGGGGCAGGGCAGAGAGAAACCCAAGAACCACTGACATTTGGCATTGCCTTTATTCACTGTTACAAACAATGCATGGCAAATATCTCTGAATATACATCTTTGTCAATTATGTACTTGGTGTCAATTCCCAGAAGAGGAAGACCCTGATGGCAGGAATGGACATCCCTTGGCTCTTTATACAGATTACCACACTGCGTTACCAATCAACTGTCCCAAATTGGCCACATGTAAGGTCTCTGAGAGGAACGGTTTCATTGCCACCGCATGGGCACTGAGCACTCCTCATCGAAGCCCACTTGAGCAGTGAAAATGGGCCTCATCACTGCTGCTTCCACTGGCAGCTCCTTGGATTACAGGCAGGAGTGGACAATTTTCCATATTCTTTAATAAGGAATCACAGTTTGTTTTATGACTTTTCTTAGTCTCACTTTCTCAATTAACTACTGCTGCTGGGCTCATAAAATTTTTCTCTCTTTTTCTTTGCACAGAATAGTTACTTTTGGTTTGATCTTCATCTCTTATCCCAGATGGCTGTATAGCTCTTTGTAGATATCACTGTGGGAAGCAGCTTTCTGACTCAGGGCCTGAGGAAGGGTATGTGCTAAATGAAGCCCAGGGGAAGAGCTTGAGATGGGAGTCTCCTCCCTGAAAGCACTCGGAGTGGGATGCTGGGCAATGCCTCTGCCCGCCCCACCTTGGCTATCTCCCATTTCTTATCTATGCTACGGCAGATCTGTCCGTTAAGTGTGAGACACACAGTTAAGGAACCCCTCTTTTTAACTACTATTTTTAATGGTCTGCTCTGGATAGATTAATTCGATTGAATGAAACTGCTTCAACTCCAGAGGAAAACTTTTAAGCAGAGCATTCACCTAGTGGGATTTGTGTCAGGGTGAGCCACTTCTCAACTTGCATTCGGCTGGGAACCCAATGACGGCCCGGTCCTGCCTGAGTCCCATCAGCTAGAAGTTTATCCTTCAATCATCACAGCAGGAGGAGAGAAGGCTAGTCTCTCCGTGAAGGGGGACCTCTCAAGTCTGTCTGGCTCCTGAACCCCCCTGAAGGCTGCATTTCAGTGACCCTGGCCACTCTTGTACCAGGTACCACCTGCCCCACCAGCAACATCCACATGCAGCACGTCTCTGTGCGTCCTGTTTCCTGTATGCTTTGAATGTTCCCTAGGAGGCACAGAATCGGCATTGCTGGGACTTGTGTTCTCAATTTTGATAGATGACTCTAAAATATCTATACCAATTTAATTTCCATATTAATGGGGGTTATGAGAGGGCCTGGTCTGCAGCCCCCACCTTGCTAATATTGAATATTTAAATTTTTGACCCTCTGATAAATTCTCATTGCTGTTTCGTTTTCCCTGATTTACTAGAAACACATAGCAAATCGTTTCAAGTATTTATTGAGTAGTTGTATTTTTTCACCTGGTTATTTCTTAACTTTTAAATTAAAGAGTTTTCTTTTTTTCTAATTGATGAGTAAATAGTAATCCTTTTGCTATTGTATATATTTTCTCCTAGTCTGTTGCATATTTTCTTTTACATTTTATTTTCATATATGGTTGGATAAGAAATTGCAAAAAGTTGCAAAGAGCACAGAGAAATTCCTATACTCTTTCCCCAGCAGCCCCCAGTGATTATATATTACCCTACTACAGCACAGTGGCAAACCCAGACATTTGACATTGGTACAATACGTGTATAAACTACTATGCCATTATAACACATGTGTGAATTTATCAATCACGTTGTAAAACTATTCTGTCGCCACAAAGATCTCCCCTGAGCTCCCTGCCACTCTGTGCCTACTGTCTCTGCAATCAGTCTCACAATATGTGGCCTTTTGAGACTGGCTTTTCTCACTCAGCCTAATGCCTTGAGATCTATCCAAGCTGTTGCATGTATCGATAATTTGCTTTTTATTGCTGAGTAGTATTCCACGGTATGAACATGCTACAATCTGTTTAACCATTCACCAGATGAAGGACATTTTGATTGTTAGCAGTTTTTGGCTATCACAAGTAAAGCTGCTATTACAAATAACACACGTTCACATGCAGATTTCTGTGTGGATATTCGTTTTTGTGTCTCTGGGATAAGGGCACAGAAGCACAATTCTCAGTTGTATAGTAAGGGTATGTTCAATTTTTCTCTTTTTTAAAAGAAACCGACAAACTTTTTTCTAAAGTGGCTGTACCACTTACATTTCCACCAGCAACTTAGGAGAGATCCAGTTTCTCTGCATCCCCATAAGCATTTGGTATTGTCACTTTGCTTTTTTTTTTTTTTCCTGTCATATAGGTGGGCAGGAATCCCATTATAGACTTCATTTGCCTTCCCCTTATGGCTGGTGATGTTGAACATCTTGTCAAATGCTTATCTGCCATGTGTATATCTTCAGTGAAATGTCTTTCCATGCCATTTGCTCATTTTTCTAATTGGATTGTTTGCTTTCTGCTGTTAAGTTTTGAAACTTCTATAGACATCCTACATGTAAGCACTCCACATTAAGCACGGCACCTAAATCTACTTTCTGCCTCTATGGATTTGTTTATTCTGGATATTTAATATAAATGGAATTATACAACATGTAGGCTTTTACATATGGCTTCTTTTAATGTGTTCAAGGTCTGGGCATGCTATAGCATGTATCAGTACTTGATTCCTTTTTACGGTTGAGTAATATTCCATTATATGAATGGACCACATTGTATTTATCCATTCATTCCCTGATTGACACTGAATTGTTTCCACTTTTTGGTTATAAATAATGTTGCTATGAACATTCACATATATTATTTGCAGAAATATCTGTTTGAGTCCTTTGTCCATTTTGAAATTGGATTTTGTGTTTTTGTTACTGAATTGTAAGAGTTCTTTATATATTCTAGCTCCTAAACCCTTATCAGATTGATGATTTGCCAACATTTTCTGCCATTCTGCGGATTGTCTTTTCACTTTCTTGATAATGCCCTTTGATGCAGAAATGCCTTTTGATGTCTGTTGTCCAATTGGGTCATTTCTCTTGTTCTCTTCTCAATTCGTGGATTGTCTACTCAGTCTTCTCCATTCTGCTGTTGAGCCCACCCATAGTGTTTCTAATGTTGGTATTGTATTTTTCAGTTCTAAAATTTCTATTTGGTTCTTTACATTTCTTTGTTGAGCCTTTCTTCATTTGTTTTAACTGTGCTTGTCATTGCTCATGAAAATCCTGGCAGATCATTCTAACATCTGTGTCATCTTAGCACTGGCTTCTGTTGTCTTTTTTCACTCAAGTTGAGATTTTACTGGTTCTCAATATGAATAATAGCGATTGGATCCAAGATGTTTGGGTACTATGATATGAAAATCTGGGCCTCACTTACAGCTGCATTTTTAGCAGATGTTCCCTGATACTCTATTGACAGAAGTACTCTGCCTCATTACTTCCAGGTAAAAATGGAAGTCTAGACCCCACGTTGAGGGCATCTTATTATTGCTACTAAGGGGTGACTGTTCTGGCTCCCCTCTAGTACTCTGCTGATACCACCCTTGCTAGGAGGGTCGGGGGCACCTTATTATTGCTCCTCATACGACACTTCAGGGGGTGCCCTGTTACCACTGCACAGTGGTGAATGTCCTGACCTCTACTACACCTTCCCTGGCACCACCAGTGGTGCTAGGATAATGGCTAGCCACATGCAGAAGATTAAAACGAGACTACGTCCTTAAACAAGTATACAAAAATCAATTCAAAATGGGTTGAAAACAAAGGGCGCCTTGTTATCACCAGCTAAAGGTGGAAGTCTAGGAGGTGATGCAAGTCACCACTAGGTGGGAATGAGAACTTCGGCTCCCACCTGGTCTTCTTTGAAATGACTGTGTGGACTAGATGACTATGCCTCAGAGCTGGATGAGTGTAAAGTCTGGGCTCTCCTCTAGGCCCTTGCTGACTATTTGTTGAAAAGGCTATCTCAAGACTAATTGCTTTTGCTCCTTTGTCAAAGATCAGTTAAATGTATATGTTTGATTCTATTTTTTGGCTCTCTGTTTTGTTCCTTTAATCCATTTGTGTATTCTTTCACCAACATCACATTCTCTAGATTAATATACTTTATAGTAACTCTTTTTTTAAATTGAAGAATGCATGTTAGAAGTTTTTATTTTTTATTTTACTTTTTAAACCTTTATTTTAGGTCTGGGGTACATGTGCATGTTTCTTATGTGGGTAATCTTGTGTCACCAGGGTTTGTTGTACAGATTATTTTGTCACCACAGTGCTAAGCCTAGGACACAATAGTTATTTTTTCATGCTCCTCTTCCTTCTCCCAGTCTTCATCCTCAAGTAGGACCCAGTGTCTGTTCTTCCTCTCTTTGTGTCCATATGTTCTCATCATTGAGCTCCCACTTATAAGTGAGAACATGTGGTATTCGATTTTTTGTTAGTGTGTTAGTTTTCTAAGGATAATGGCCTCCTACTCCAACCATGTTCCTGCAAAGAACATGATCTCATTCTTTCTTGTGGCTGCATAGTATTACAT
>NW_022437101.1:664653-676141 GCF_009761245.1 Sapajus apella | reverse complement strand
TATCTCATTGTGGTTTTGATTTGCATTTCTCTAATGATCAGTGATATTGAGCTTTTTATCATGTGCTTATTGGTCACATGTATGTCTTCTTTTGAAAAGTGTCTGTTCATATCCTGCTCACTTTTTAATGGGGTTGTTTTTTTCTTGTGAATTTGCTTAAGTTCCTTATAGATGCTGAATATTAGACCTTTGTCAGATGCATATTTTGCAAATATTTTCTCCCATTCTGTAGGTTGTCTGTTGATAGTTTATTTTGCTGTGCAGAAGCTCTTTAGTTTAATTAGATTCAATTTTTCAAGTTTTGCTTTTTGTTGCAGTTCCTTTTGGCGTTTTCATAATGAAATCTTTGCCAGTGACTGTGTCCAGAATGGTATTGCCTAGGTTTTGTCTTTGAGGGTTTTTATAGTTTTGAGTCTTACATTTAAGTTTTCAATCCATTTTGAGTTGATTTTTGTATACTTGTTTAAGGACGTAGTCTCGTTTTAATCTTCTGCATGTGGCTAGCCATTATCCTAGCACCATTTATTGAATAGGGAGTCCTTTCTCCGTTGCTTTTGTCAGCTTTGTTGAAGATCAGATGGTTGTAGGTGTATGGACTTATTTCTGGACTCTCTGTTCTGTTCCATTGGTTTATGTGTCTATTTTTGTACCAGTACCAAGCTCTTTTGGTTACTGTAGCACAGCAGTGGAGTTTAAATTTGGGTAGCGTGATGCCTACTGATTTGTTCTTTTGCTTATGATTGCCTTGTTACAGTAACTCTTGAATTTGGATAGTATCAGTCCCACAACTTTGCTTCTCTTCTTCAGTATTGTGTTGTCTGTTCTAGGTGGCTTTTTCCCCCCCTTTTCATTTAAACGTTAGAATTAGTAGTTGATATCCATAAAATACATTTCTGGGATTAAATCTATAGACCAAGTTGATAATAACTGATATTTTAACAACATTGAGTCTTCTCTTCGTGAACATAAAATGCTCATTTATTTAGATTTTAAAAATATTTAAAACAAACATTTTTACTTCTTTCATCAGACTTTTGTAGTTTTCCTTATAGGGATCTTATACATATTTTGTTAGGTTCATTTCTATATACTTCATAGTTTTTTGGTGTTAACATAATAATTGACATTGTGTTTATAATTTCATATTTCAGTTGTCATTGCTGACGTTAATTAAAATCAAAACAGTTGAGTTTTTTTACATTAGCCTTTTGTCCTGGAATGTTTCTATAATCACTTATTAGTTCTAGGAGTTTTTTTGTTTATTATTTGAGATTTTATACATAGACAATCATGTCATCTCTGAACAGAGATAACTTTATTTCTTCCCTTCTAATTTATATACCGTTTATTTCCTTTTCTTGTTTTATTACATTAGCTAGGACTTCCCAGGGTGAGAGGGGACATCTTTTTCTTTTTCCTGATTTTAGCAGGAATGCATCTAGTTTCTCACCCTTAGATAACGTGTTGGCTGTAGACTTCTTTTTTTTTTTTTTTTTGCATATTTAAAAAAGATTAAGTTGAAGAAATTTCTCTCTATTCCTGGTTAGCAGAGCGTTTTTATCATGATTTCCTGTTGGATTTTGTTAAATGCTTTTTCTGCATTAAAAAATTTCATCATATGTATTTTTTTCTTTAGTCTGTGAAAGTGGTGGGTTACATTAACAAATTTTCAAATGTTAAACCAGCTTTGCATACTTGAATTAAATTTCACTTGGTCATGGCATATTATATTTATACATTGTTGGATTTGATTTGCTAGTATTTTGAAGATTTTTACATCCTTGTTCATGAAAAATGTTGATCTGTAGTTTTACTTCTTGTAAAATTTTTATCTGGTTTTGGTATTAGGACAATTATAGCCTCATAGAATGAATTAAGAAATGTTTCTTCTGCTTCTGTTTTCTGGAAGAGATTGTAGAGAATTAGTTTCATCTTTTCCTTAAATGTTTGATAGACTTTAACAGTAAAATCATTTGGGCCTGGTGCTTTATATTTTGAAAGGCCATTAATTATTAATTCAATTTATGTAATGCATATAAGCATAGTTAGATGATCTATTTCTCTTTATATGAGTTTTGATAGATTGTCTCTTTCAAGGAATTGATCCATTTCATCTAAGTCATTAAATTTGTGGGCGTATTACCCTTTTTAATGTCCATGAGATTGGTAGTGATGGCCCTTATTTCATCTGTGATTTTAGTTATTTATGTCTTCTCTCTTTTTTTTCTCTCTTGGTTACTTGGCTATGGGTTTATCAATTTGGTTGATGTTTTCAAAGAATCTGCTTTTAGTTTTGTCAATTTTCTCTATTGTTTTTCTGTTTTCAATTTTATTGATTTCTATTCTAATGTATTATTATTTGCTTTCTTTTATTCAGGCTTATGTTGTTATTTTTTTCTGTAGTTTCCTAAGGGTGGAAGGTTAGATTTTTAATTTTAGATCTTTCTTCTGTCCTAATATATGCATTTAATGTTATAAGTCTCTGTATAAGTACTTCCTTCATTGCATCTAACTTGTCTTTTCATTTTTGTTTACTTAAAATTTTTTTTATTTTCTCTTGAGATTTCCTTTTAGACCCATTTGCTGTTTAGAGATGTGTTGTTTAATCTCCAAATAGTTGAGGATTTTCTGGCTATCTTTCTGTTATTGAGTTACAGTTTGGTACTACTGACAGCATACTTTGTATGATTTCTGTACTTTTAAACTTGTAATCCCAGCTACTTAGAAGACTGAAGCACAAGAATCACTTGAACCCAGGAGGTGGAGGTTACTAGTGAGCTAAGATTGCGCTACTGTACTCCAGCCTGGGCAACAGGATGAGAACTTGTCTCAAAAAAAATAATAAATACTGATCTGTAGTTTCACTTTCTTGCAAAATTTTTATCTGGTTTTGGTATTAGGACAATTATAGCCTCATAGAATGAATTAAGAAATGTTCCCTCTGCTTCTAAAGTAAATAAAGTAAGTTAGTTTATGACCTGATTTGTGATATGTCTTAGTGAATGTTCCATGTGAAACTGCAAAGAACAGGTATCCTGTTGTTGGATAAAATAGCCTATAGCCTATAGCCATCAACCAGATCCAGTTGTTTGGCAGTGTAGCTAGTGTAACTATGTCTCTACTGATTTTCTGCCTGCTGGATCTATTAATCCCTGATAGAGTGGTGCTGAAGTCTCCAACTGTAATAGTAGATTGCTTGTTCCACCTTGCAGTTCTACAAGTTTTTACCTCATGTATTTTGATGCTCTGTTGTTAAGTGCATATGCATCAAAGATTATGTCTTCTTAGAGCATTGACCTCTATCATTATGTAGTGCCCCTTTTTCATTCCTGATAATTTTCTCTATTCTGAAGTCTGCTTTGTCTGAAGTTAAGATAGTTACTCCAGCTTTCTTTTCATTTGTGTTAGTATGTTATATCTTTTTACATCCTTTCAGTTTCCTTAGAATTAATCTTTTTATTCCTTCTGTTTACTTTTAACCTATTTGTGCCTTTATATTTAAAGGGGATTTCTTTTAGACAACAAAATTGGGTTTTGTTTTTTAATCTACTCTGTCAGTTTGTCTTTTAACTGGCATACTTAGACCTTTATATTTAAAGTGATTGTTGATGTTGTTAGATTAATAGCCACCATATTTATAACTGTTTTCTATTTGTTGCACTTGGTTTCTGTTTCTTTTTAAGATCTTCCTGTACTTTTCTGCCTTCTCTAGTTGTAATTCAGCATTTCATGTTATTTTAGCCTACAAGTTATATTTCTTTTTCAAAATATTTCTAGTAGTTGCTCTAGAGTTTGCAGTATACATTTACAAAAAATTTAAATCCACTTTCAAACAGCGCATGTGTAGTACAGGTACCTATTACAGAGTCATATCGGTTTCCCTCTTCCGGCCTTTATAACTGACTGGCATTTATTTTACTTATTCATAAGGTATAATCACCCAATATGTTGTTGCTATTATAATTTGAAAAATGGTTACCTATTAGATCAATTAAGAATAAGGGAAATAAATGGCTTAAGATCTGTATTTCTCTTCTGCATCATTTTTCTTCTCTCTGAAGAACTTTAAACACTTCTTGCAAGGCAAGCCTACTGGTGACCAATATATTCAGTTTTTGTTTGTCTGAGAAAGTCTTTATTTCTTTTCACTTTGAAAGATAACTTTGCAGAATACAGAGTTCTAGATTGGTAGTTTTTTTACTTTCACACTTTAAATATTTCATTCTACAATCTTTTTACTTGGATAGTTTGTGAAGAGAAGTCCATAGTGATTTATCCTTTTTCTGCTATTTGTAAGTTACATTTCTCTCTCTCTCTTTCTTTTTTTTTGCTGGGGAATATTAATTTACTTTTTTTTTTAACTTTTAAGTTTAGGGGTACATGTTTTTCTTTTATTTATCCTGCTTGATGCTTTCTGAACTTTCCATATCTGTGGTTTGGTGTCTGTTATCAATTTTGAAACATTCTCAGCCATTATTCAATTTTTTTTCTATTCATTTCCATCTTCCCCTTCTGGTATTTCCTTACACAAATGTGACCCTTTTGAAATTATTCCACGGTTCTTGGATATTCTGTTCCATTTTTCTTCATTCTTTGTTTTCTTCACGTTTCCATTTGGGAAGTTTCTATTGACACATCTTTAAGCTCCTTGATCCTTTCTTTGAAGGTGTCCGATCTACTGGTGAGCCCACTGAAGGTATTCCTCATTTCTTTTACAATGCTGTTGATTTCTAACTTTAAATTTTTTATTTTTAGAAATTCCATGTCTCTGCTTAAGTTGCCCATCTATTCTTGCATCTCGTTCGCCTTTTCCATTTGAACCGTTAGCATATTAATCATAGTTATTTTAAATATCTGATATGGTAATCCCAAGATTTCTGCTATATTGGAATCTGGGTCTTTCACTTGTTTGGTCTATTCAAACTGAGTCTTTTGTTGTTTTTATACATGACTTGTATTTTTTGTTGAAAGCTGGACATGTTGTATTGGGTAATAGGAGATAAACATGCCTTTAGTGAGAGCATTTATATTTATCTGGCTAGGAGTAATGCTATGTTTACTGTTTGCTATAGCTGTAGGTATTATAATTAATTTTATGTGTCAATTTTAATAAGGCCATGGGCTGCCCAGATGAAATGTTATTTTGGAATGTGTCTGTGAGGGCATTTCTGGGAGAGATCAGTGTTGGAATTGTGCTATGGGTGGGCATCATACATTTTATACAGGGCTGGAATAGAACAAAAGACAGAGGAAAGAGACACTCATCCCTTTTTTCGTACCTCACTGCTTGAGCTGTGAGGTAGGAAAAAATGGATGGACATCTCATCTCATCCCCTGCTCTTGGACTGGGATTTACATAATTGGCTTCGGTGGTTCTTAGGCTTTCAGACTTGGACTGAATTATGCCATTGAGTTGCCTCAGTGGTATAATGGTATAATGGTCTCAATGGTCTTCAGCTTGTGGAAAGCAGATTGTAAAACTTCTCAGCCTCTATAATATCTATCTATATATGTATATAGATCTAGCTATTCTTAGCCATTGTTACCTTAAATATTTCACATATTTTTCTACTCTTTTCCATTTTCTCCTTCGAGTGTCCCCTTACACATATGTTATACCTTTTGTAGCTGTGCCACAGTTCTTGGATATTCTATCCAATATTATACATTGCATACATATATGTGTATATATATATGTATGTATATATATGTATGTGTATATATACATATATATACATATGTATATATATGTGTGTGTGTATATATACATATATATATACATATGTATATGTGTGTGTGTATATATACACATATATACATATATATATATGTATATATATATATGTATCTTACTGGGTCTGTCTTTCTGGAGAACCCTAATACAGTAGGTATCTGATACTTCAATTTCTTCTATTGTTCTTGTTTTTCTCTCCCTTACTGTCTTTACTTTTTCCTAGAAACTCCTTCTTAAGTAGAATCTGGGCCTTGCTGTTCTTTAGCTGTTGTTATACAGAAGTCCTGGTGGTGTAGTGATAAGGTGGGAGGGAAGTGTGTGTGCTCTATAATTCTATGAGAAGTGAGTCTATTACCCTAGGCTGTGACCTTAGCTTCCTTCCCCCTAAGATAAGAAAACATGTATGTGTGTGTATACTCTCTCAAACACAGACACACACTCACATACACACTCACACACACATTCACATACTACTGGTTCTGTTTCTCTGGAGACCACCAACAGATATATTATGAATACATTACATATTAATCAAACATCACGTGAAATGGTTCTTCTTATATACAAGTCACTAGATTAGTAGCACATAATGCTTTAAACTAAATTTAAAGGTTCAAGACAGAGTTGCTTTTTAAATTCAGAGTTTAATGAATTGAATACTAATTTAAACGCATATGGCTTTAATTAGTCTTGTTATCTCACAACCCCAGCCTTCCACCCTTGCAGAAATTTAAATAGCCCTTACTAGCTGTGTGACTTTGGTGACTTTTAGTCAATTAAATTCTCAGTTAACCCATCCGGAAGTGGGGATCATTTTTGCCTTTTCTATTTTTATTTTATTTTATTTTCCCATTTATTTATTTTATTGCATTTTAGGTTTTGGGGTACATGTGAAGAACAGGCAAAATTGTTGCATAGGAACACACGTGGCAGTGTGATTTGCTGCCTTCCTCCCCATCACCTACATCTGGGATTTCTCCCCCTGCTATCCCTCCCCAGCTTCCCACCCCCCACCGTCCCTCCCCTATTTCCCCCCAACTGACCCCAGTGTGTAGTGCTCCCCTCCCTGTGTCCATGTGTTCTCATTGTTCAACACCCGCCTATGAGTGAGAACATGCGGTGTTTGATCTTCTGCTCTTCTGTCAGTTTGCTGAGAATGATGGTTTCCAGGTTCATCCATGTCCCTACAAAGGACCCAAACTCATCGTTTTTGATGGCTGCATAATATTCCATGGTGTATATGTGCCACATTTTCCCTATCCAGTCTATCGTCGATGGGCATCACAGAAGTCTCTGAAAACTCTGTAAGCTATAAAGGGCTACTCTCCTTAGAAGTCATTATCATTAAATACAATTGGTTAGGATTCAACTAATTCACATCCATTATGAAAGTGTGCATCCTTTCATCTACAAATGCAAGATTCCATGTTGGAATCCTGAAGAATGGTAGGGCGTCCTCTAGTTGCCTTTCTTGTATTAATTAGCTTGTTCTGTTTTTCACACCCATCTTGTAAGGTAGGAGTTAACATCTCTGTTTTATAGTCGGGGAAATGAGGTGTGGATGGTATCCTTGTTCAAGGTCATACCATGTCAGTGCTGTAGCCACTATTTAAATCAGGGGCTGTGGGGCAGAAAACAGAGCAGGGAAAGGTCTATGTGGAGAAAGTGATAGTGATGCAATGTCAGCATCACTCACTCACTCAAGGTCAGGTTCTGGGAAGCTGACTGTCAGAGAGTTCCAGCAGACAAGAGCCTTGACACCTTTAACTCTTTAGGGCCTAGATGAGTCAGGACAGTCGTTTTCTCTTTCGGGGAAAAATGCGGTTTGCCTTCTGGCAAGTTTTGTTCAGATCTCTGGTCTGACTGTGGGCAGATGGTTTTTAATAAATGTCCAGAGGGAGAAGGAATGAAGAGAGACCAAAAGAAAAAAAGGAGAAGAGAGGAAAAGATCACTCCGAGAGCTTTGATTCCTTGGGAGTCCCACATTCCTCCTGGTTCCTTCCTAGGGTGTCATGGAGATATTTAAGGCATTCTGCTAAGGTTGAAAATGGGATGTTTATAGCACCTCAATCCTGGCAGACAGATGGAAACAATTAACACCATATCTTAAAAATCCCATAGTTGGAAGCTGCTCAGCAGCCCTGATGCTTAAAATCCCTTTCTGGATGGTTGGAGCAGAGATGAAAAGAGATAAGAAATAGGATGTGCTCATCATCTTTTACACGCCAACCACCTGGACAGTTCCATAAGGTCACTGCTGCTATTAGCCCTATTTACCAGAGGATAAGACTGAGGCTCAGAGAGGTAAGTATGTGCCCTGTGCCCAGGGTCAAGGAGCTAAGAATTCAACCTACCAAAGTTCATGTCTTTTTCAGGCAAATAGGCAGAGACTGCTGAATGATGACAAAGAGCCTGGGGTGGTCTGAATAAAGCCTCCCTCTAAAAAAAGGTAAAGGTTGGCTGGGCACGGTGGCTCATGCCTGTAATCCCAGTACTTTGGGAGATGGAAAAGGGCGGATCACTTGAGGTCAGGAGTTCGAGACCAGCCTGGCCAACATGGTGAAACCTCATCTCTACTGAAAATACAAAAATTAGCCAAGCGTGGTGGTGGGAGCCTATAATCCCAGCTACTTGGGAGATTAAAAGGCAGGATAATTGCTTAATTTGGGAGGCAGAGGTTGCAGTAAGCAGAGATCGTGCTACTGCACTCCAGCCTGGGCAAAAGAGTGAAACTTTGTCTCAATAAATAAATAAAAATAAATTTAAAAAAGGTAAAGGCCTGATTTGTGGGACTTGTGACTATTACAGGTAAAAAAAAAAAAGCTGCAGATGAAATTGGGTGAAAGGATCTTGAGATGGGAAGATTGTCTTGGATTATCTAAATGGAGCGTAACTAGAATCATAGATATCTATAAAAGGGAGGCAGGGGGAGATTTAAAACAGAAGAGGAGAAGGCAATGTGACCACAGAGGCAGAGACTGGAGTGACATGGCCACAGCTGAGGAATGCGGGCAGCTGGCAGAAGCTGGAGAAGGAGGTCGGGGAAGGATTCTCCCTCGGAGCCTGTGTAGGGACCATGGTCTTGTGGACACCCGGACTTCAGCCCAGTCAAACTGATTTTGGATTTCTTGTCTCTGGAACTATGAGATAATAAATTTCTGTTGTGTTAATCTGTGAGATTTGTGGTAATTTATTATAGAAGCCATAGGAAACCATACAGGACCTCAAATAGAATCCTGAGGGACAACACTTCAGGGACCGTGGGAGGGAGAAAGAATGCTGAGGAGGTGAGGGCGAGCCAGGAGTTTGGAGAAACAAGGAGTGTTCCAAGGAGAGACAGTGGCCTGGTCCCCCGACCCATGAGGCCAGGAGTCCTGTGCCTCGTCCCCGTCCTGTAAAGCCTCCTCTGCTTCCCCTGGTTCCACTCCTTCTCCTCCTGGGCAGTGGCACCTTGGGCTCCAGAGCTGGAAAGATCCTTAGAGGCCTCTGAGACCTTGGTCCAAGTTCTGTCCCAATGCAGGGGTGTCTCCAGGGCATTCCAGCATTCCAGACAGTTGTCAATCTTGCTAACCAGCCACAGAGGTGAAGGCCAGAGGTTGTGGATGGTGGCTTGATGGTGAGCTGGGGAGGGGAGATGAATGAAGACAGAACACCGAAATGTGACCAAAGTCTCACAGTTCAAAAGCCACTATACAATCAGTCAGTCGATACACGATTAGGGAGAAGAGAGAATCTTACTTCTTCAGAAGCCGGCACTTTACAAATGCTGCAAAATATCTTGGCAACAAATGCTTGTGGTGTGCTCCCTGGGGGAGGTGGCTGAGCCCTGCACTTGACACTCGGGAATCGACTGGGCAGCTCTCTAGGGGACATGGACCCCAGGGTTCTTCCTGGGCATGTGGAAGGACAGGGAGCAGATGCAAGCCTCGCCCTTGATTAAAATCGTCCCCATTTACAGGACTGGTGCCCATCAGATGAGCTAAGGTGTTAGCTGGCCAGCCCTCCAGAACTCTCCCTTCCTTCTAGTTAATACTCAGCCACAGGCCAGCATCAAAGTCTTCTCCTTGGCTCTGCAGTGTGGGTTGCACCTGCTCTGGAAACCAGCAGGTAGGCCAAGATTCATATTGCTCCTAGGCCAAAATGCAAACTCTTTTCCTTGACCTAAGAGGTCTGCAAGCAGACGGGGCCTGCTCACCTCTCCAACACCACCTCCCACCTCCCTACCCCTTGTTTACCACCCTGACCTCCCTCACTACGGGTGGGCTTCTTTCAGTTTTGGGGATCTGCCAAACTCTGGGATTCTGTGCTTGCTCTTCCCTCTACCTGGGAAGTTTTTCCCATGGCTGGTGCCTTCTCAACCTCCAAATCTCAGCTTCAGTGGCACCTCCTAGAGATGCCTTCCTTGACCACTTCAGCTAAGATGTCCCCCACACCAAAGGCTTGCTACAGTGCATTGCCTTTTCTACTTCATAGTCTGTCGTTCTACAGAATTGTTTTATTTGCTTACCTTCTTGTCCTCTGTCTCCCTCTGCCCATCCCCATGCCTCTCAGGGTAGGATGTTAACATTATTCCTCATTCTACTCATAGTACAGAGCTTGAAATACACTAGGTCCTTGACGAGTATTTATTAAATGTAGTGATGGCTGAGGCCAGGCTGTAGGGACAGCCTCACAGCTGGAGCTCAGGGCCCCTGTTGCCATGGCACATGGGAGAGGGAGGCCCAAGTGGAAGCGCTAAAGATCAAGGGCAGGGGAGAAGATTCTAGCCAGGGAGAGGGGCTGCTACCGGACCAGGCCAACAAAAGCGAGTCCTGGCAGGCAGGATGCTCCTCGGTCTGGGAACTCATTGGAAAGGACCTGAGGAAGCTTCTGGATGGGCTAGTGGAGTCTCAAATGGCAAAGAAGACTTCTACGCTACTACATGAGCCCAGAAGCCTTCAGATACTGCTCAGTACAGAGTCCGTCCACGCAGGTGAGATCTGGGAAGGTGCATGAGAGATAAGCGTTGGGGTGGGAGAGGGGCCCCCAAAGGAACGCCCACTGACTGGATGCTCTCCCAGCACACCCTCAGTGTCAGGTCTATCTGTGCGTGGGATCCCTGCATCCTTTACATAGCTAATGATCCCCTTTTCAGTACATGATACAGCCCACCAGACTATGAAAAAATTGGAGAGAAGCCCAGAGGCATCTTGGTGTGATGACTGAAGGCTGATGACTGTTTCATAGCCTGAGATTACAGGCCGCATAAAGTGCTTTACAGCATCTCCACAGCCAGCATAATACGGTGGGGAAGAGCCCTGCCTCAGAGACCAAGAGCATAAACCCAAATCCAAGCTATGTGACACGGGCCAAGTCACTTAATCTCTCTGTCCCTCAGTTCCTCATCTGTCAAAGGGGGCCCTATTTCAGAAGGCTGTCACGAGGCTTAAATGAGTTTGCACATAAAGCACTCTGAACAGCGCCTGGTGTACAGTAAATGCTATGGAAGTGTTGCTTGTTACTGTCATTCAAGGAAGTAGCAGTGGACTTTGAAGTAGTATTCTCAATATCACACAGAGATAACAATGTTAATTGTGAGTCCAGGCTGGTTCTTGAGGGCTGGTGGGCTAGTGTGGAGGAATGTCTTACTTCATAATTTATCACAAGCCCAGTGTGACGGAACATGGTGAGGGAGGAACATGGTGAGCAAGGGACAGGGAGGTGGGAAGTGGGAGGGTAGGAAGAGGGAGGTGAGCAAGGGACAGGGAGGTGGGA
>NW_022437101.1:455631-664643 GCF_009761245.1 Sapajus apella | reverse complement strand
AGCAAGGAACGGGGAGGTGGGAGGTGGGAGGGTAGGAAGAGGGAGGTAAGCAAGGAACAGGGAGGTGGGAAGTGGAGTTGGAGAGGTGGCAGGCCCTGTCTGCCTGCCAGACCTCTCAGGTCAGGTAAAAGAGTTTGCACTTTTGCCTAGCAGCAATACAATTCTTGGCCTACCTGCTAGCTTGCAGAGCATGCATAACCCACACTGTAATCCCAAGGCCATTCAGGGAAATTCAGAGCTCTGGTTGGTTCCCAGGCTTCCTGCACTCTCCGGGAACCAACTTGCCGCTGCGGGCAGATCATAACGTTCCACTGCAACACTGTAGTTGGTCGGGTAGGGAGCTGGTGCTGAAAACTGGAATCACACCTTTCCTTTTGCAGAGGGACCATGCGTGTACATTGGAACAAGCATGACAGCTTTTTTTTTTTTTTTTTTAATTGAAAGGATGATGAGTAGTTTTCTGCAACTGACTCCTGGATCATGGTTATATTTGATATGGAAGTTGTGATCCTGACACTTCCAATAATAACAGCAACTTCAAGCCTCAGGTGACTCTTAGCTTTTAAAAAAGAAACATGCTTGATTGGCAAACCCTATCAATTATGTGTTTTTCCAGATGCTGGATGCTCCTTTTAAGAAATTCTAATAAGAGAAAGAAGGGTTTCAATCAAAACACATTTTTATTGTCTTTTACATTTACCTGTGTTATTATCTTCACTGGTGCTCACATTTCGTCTTGTGTGTTTGAATTACTGTCTAGTGTCTTTTCTTTCAGTCTGAAGGACTCCTATTAGTAGTTCCTGCGGGAAGGTTGTGCTAGCAACAAATGCGCATGGTTTTTCTTTATGTTGATATGTCTCAATTTCTCTTTCAATTTCGAAGGATTGATTGCTTTGTTGTCTGCCAAATTCTTATTTGACAGCCTTCCCTCCAAGTATTTTGATAAAATATCAAAAGCATATTTTGATATTGTGTGGGGTTTTTCTAATGACTTTGTGAATTTAAAAAAATGCATTAAGTCTTCTAGGCTGGTGTGGCTATTGAAGACCATATGTCATCCAACTGCCTTTTGGCCTCCGTGAGGTTTTTAATGAGAAATCAGCTGTTCATCGTATTGGGGAATCCTTATTTGTGATGAGTCCTGAGTATTTCCTCCCATTCCTGCCCGCTAAAAGTTTACAGTTGTATGTTCCACATTAAACCTACGATTTATTTTCAAGTAATTTTTGCATAAGGTGTAAGGTTTAGGCCCATGTTCAGCTTTTTTCCGTGATGGATCCAGCAATATTTGTTGAAAAGTTTGTCCTCTTGCATTGAATTATTGTACTGAAATAAAGTTTGTAACTAGCCACACCAGCCTAGAAGACTTTTAGTGAATTTTTGTCTAGTCATAAAGCAATTTAAGAAAATCTCCCCCATTCAATATTTTATTTTGGGATTTAGAGATTTTTCTAAGAATCATGATCTTGTTCTTCCCCATTTTTACATTTAATAAGCAATCTTTCATGTGGTTATAGAGAGTTAGAAACATGTGGTGGAATGGGAATGCCTAGTCTATAAGTCTCAAACACTTTATAAAAAGAGAGGAGAGACTTTAAAAAAAAAAAAAGAAAATAGGCCGGGCGCAGTGGCTCAAGCCTGTAATCCCAGCACTTTGGGAGGCCGAGGCGGGTGGATCATGAGGTCAAGAGATCGAGACCATCCTGGTCAACATGGTGAAACCCCGTCTCTACCAAAAATACAAAAAATTAGCTGGGCATGGTGGTGCATGCCTGTAATCCCAGCTACTCAGGAGGCTGAGGCAGGAGAATTGCCTGAACCCAGGAGGCGGAGGTTGCGGTGAGCCGAGATCGCGCCATTGCACTCCAGCCTGGGTAACATGAGTGAGACTCCGTCTCAAAAAAAAAAAAAAAAAAAAAAAAGAAAAGAAAAGAAAAGGTAAAGGAAGGAAAGGGAAGAAAAAGAAAAGAAATGGAAATGTAAGAAAAAGAGGGAGGGCCTGGAGTTCAGCTTTGAAATCATTACTTTTTACCTGATTACCTTGGACTTCTTTCCCGTCTGTAAATGGAAACGATAGTCCCTTCTTCACAGACTCCTTGTGATAAGTGACAGTTCGCAGGCCAAGCTTCCTGAGGGGGTCCTGCTGTGGCTCCCTTCCTGCCCCAGGGAGACGTGGCAGAGCAAGCCTCTTTCTCTTAGAACCTGTCTCTCTTCTTGAGGCTGGAGGAGGCTGGTGGCAGACGTGTCTGCAGGGAGCTGGGCAGCTGGGGAGGAGAGCTTGGATTAGTGTGTCAATGGGGTTGGGGATGCCCCTACGTGCTCTTCATCTCGCGCCTGACACTGTACACCCTCCCTGCTTGAGCTCCGGCTGTAGAGAAAGATCAGTGAGGGTGTAAATGGATTAGGAAAAGCCCGGCTGGCTTCTTCCTGTGCCACCCAGCACCTGGGTCTCTAGAGATTAGTGGGTGGCAGCTTTGTCAGGGAGATAGACATTTAAACATCAGCTTTGGTCTAAAGGCCCTACTTCCCAGAAGAGACAGAAGAGAAGACTAGCTATCTTCAGCCTCCCCCAGTTTCTCTGAGGCTGCCCCTTTCTGAAACATGGGGCTCATACTTCTGCTAGTAAGTCTCGCTTGCACTTCAGGCGGGTGCTGGAGAAAGGGCTGGTACTGGCACCAGATCCAACTCTGCATGTGGCAGCCACAGGTGAAAGATGTGAATCATGTATTGCAGGCAAAAATGGTTAGCTAACTTCCCCAGACAGAGAAGGAGAGGAGGCCACACACTACCCAGGCATACGTTACGCCCTGCAACAGCTCGTGCCCAACTGGCAGGTGCTATTCTCATGCTTCTTTCAGTCATTCATTTATTTATTCATTTAACCTTTCATTTGGGAGTCCGTTTGTTTACTCATTCACTGAGAACTGACCAGCCAGCCTGGCCAGTCCCCTAATTACAATGTCTTTAACATCTCTGTGTGCTTGGCCCTGTGCCTGACCCCAGGTACCCAGGTGATGAAAACACAGTGCTGGTGCACCATGAGTGGCCGGACCGTGCCTGGCTGGGCCAGAGTGTTGAGTACGGGGCCAGACATGTTCCTGAACATTGCGGGGTCCCTGTCACATGTATCTTTTTCGTAGGCATGAGCCTGTCCTCTGTGACGCTGGCCAGCGCCCTGCAGGTCAGGGGTGAAGCTCTGTCTGAGGAGGAAATCTGGTCCCTCCTGTCCCTGGCTGCTGAGCAGCTCCTGGAAGACCTCCGCAATGGTAAGAGAGTGTGTTTGGGTGGTCAAGTCACGGGGAGTTGTATGTGAAGCTTCCCACACAAACATAGTTCTGGCTGCTGCTGCTGCTGCTGCTTTAAAAAAATTGTTTTTCTCATCAACCTCTGAGAGCACAGAACAAGGTTACTGCTTCTTGATCTGTGATTAGTCTGAGGTATTAGAACGTGTAGACAAACAGAACCCACCCATGGAGCTGCACTGGGAGGGCAGGCCTGTCTCTTGGACCCATGTCACGTGGCAGAGTTGAAAGAAAGGCTTTGCTTCCGCCTTGGTGTTGCAGCATTTCCAGGCATGCAAAGCCAGGAGGTAGGAAGAGAGCGACTGGGGTTCTATGGGCGTCTAACAGCACATGGGCTGTCTCTGGGCATAGCCAGAGATGAGAGGCAGGGGTCGGTCAGGACACCCCTATACTCTGTTCACCAGATGTACACTAGTTCGCCAGGTACTAGTCTGTGCCTCATCAGAAGGCAGACCTAGCCAGGCACGGTGGCTCACGCCTGTGATCCCAACACTTGGGAGGCTGAGGTGGGCAGATCACCTGAGGTCAGGAGTTTGAGACCAGCCTGGCCAACATGGTGAAACCCTGTCTCTACTAAAAATATAAATAATAATAATAATAATAATAATAATAAATAAATTGCCAGGCGTGCTGGCGCCCACCTGTAATCTCAGCTACTTGGGAGGCTGAGACAGGAGAATTGCTTGAACCTGGGAGACAGAGGTTGCAGTGAGCCAAGATTTTGCCACTGCCCTCCAGCCTGAGCAACAGAGCAAGACTTCATCTCAAGAAACAAAACAAAATGAAGAAAAGAAGGCAGACCTACCCTGTGGTCTAAACAGGGGAGGCTAATAGAAAGAATTATTAAATTGTGTTTGAATAGTAACTAAGGAATAGGAAAATGCTGATGGGTTGTGGTGGTTCATGCCTATAATCCCAGCAATTTGAGAGCCAAGGCAGGTGGATTGCCTGAGATCAGGAGTTCAAGACCAGTCTGGCCAGCATGGTGAAACCCTGTCTCTACTAAAAATGCAAAAAAAAAAAAAAAAATTAGCCAGATGTGCCTATAATCCCAGCTATTTGGGAGGCTGAGGCAGGAGAATTGCTTGAACCTGGGAGGCATAGGTTGCAGTGAGCAGAGATTGTGCCATTGCATTCCAGTCTGAGCGACAAGAGTGCAAAACTCAGTCTCAAGAAAAAAGAAAGAAAAAGAAAAAGAAAAAGAAAAAGCTACTGGGTCTCCTAGGGCTGAGGGCAGGTGTCCAATGAGGGATGAACTTTGAAGGGAAGCCCCCTTCCCAGTTTGGGGTTTGGAGCTGTGCTTGCAGTCCATCATGATGGTAGAATTTGCTGGTGTGCTCAGCCAGAGGTGATCTGCAGTCATGGCTCAGGCAATAGCTGCTGCTGGCCAGGCAGTGAGCAAGCAGAGCTGCTGGGGGTTGGGGGGAGCCTTTGGAGTGTAGGTGGGCTCAGGCAAGTCACCTTTCTGAGGGCAGGAGGCCTGCTAGGGTGTTGTGTAGACTTGAGAAGGTGGTCACATATCTAGTTCAGGCCTTGAGGTGGCCAAGGGACCTTATATCCTGAGCGTGTGTTCTGTGCAGAGCACTACCTCCAGATGGTCTCCCACTTGTGCTAAACTCCAGAAACTGTGAGTTAAGGCCTCCTGCAGTGTCTCTCCAGCGCCCTCTACTGAGAAAGCTGCACACTGTGCTCTCAGTACAGGAGAGACCTAAGGGAGAGGTCTCCAAGGATGACTATGCAGCTCCTAGGTGTTAAGCTCCAGAAAAAACGCTGAGTGCCCACACTCAGGTGTCAACTCAGAGGTCACACATGCTTGAGGGTTGCAGTGCATGCAGCAGAGGCTCCTGGCGTGAAAGATCACACATGTTCCGTGAAGGTGACGGGTCCCAGCGTGGGCTGATGGAGGAGGCTGTCATCTGCGCCTCCAGCGTCATCTTCTCCCTCTTCCCTACCCTGGAGGTTCTGATGCACAGCTACAAGGCTCCCAGAAGACCAGCTGCCTTGGGTCCTGGTCTGGCTCTAGAAATTCCAGGTGGGCCTGACCTCTCTTTATCTTTTACCTTGAGACTCTTGGGCCATGGGTGAATTTGGATGCAGGTGCTAACTTCCTGCCATGGCCACAGCCACCTTTTATAATACATGTTCCCATGCATCAGGGTTGAATTTATTCTGTTCCATATCTCCTCCGGTTCTTGCCCACATTCAGGCCCAGAGATGGGTACTACCAGGCACCTGCTGGGCACAGTCCCACTCTGGCCACCCCCAGAAGGAAGCTTTGTCTCTATAGCCCCATCATTGGCTTGGTTTCAGATTCATTGGACTATGTGATCTGCCCCTGGTCAGCCCTGCTTTCTGCAGCTGGAAGCCTTTCTTTCCAAGGCCGTGTTTCTCACATAGAGGCTGCTCCTTTCAAGGCCCCTGAACTGCTACAGGGAAAGAGCGCGGATGAGCAGTCTGATGCGTCTCAGGTAAGCTGTCCATCTCCTCTGCAGCTCCTGAGTCCCGTGCCTGTCCCGACAGCATCCTCAGCTCCCAGCTCAGCCTTGCAGAGCTTGATTGTCAACACCAAAGCAAAGTGGGTTTAAGCATTTTATTCCCAGGCTTTCTTGTCAGCAACTTACTAGCTCATGGACAAGGGCAAGTCCACTTCTCTGAGCCCCAATTTCTACATTGGTAAAGTGGGGTTAATGTGGCTCAACCCCACATTATATTGGCTATTTTCAATATTTAAAAAGAAGTGTTGAAAAGCTGTGGTTAAGCGGTCTGGCAGATTGGTACCATTGGCAGTAGGCAGCAAGACAGCTCAAAGTGACCCAACACGTCCTCAAGTAGGAATTATCCTCAGGCACAAGAAAAGATGGATTTAGCTGCAGCAGTGCTGATTGTCATGTTGCTGACATTAGTGATAAATTGGAAACAAGCTAAATAGTCAGTGAGAGAGGACATGAGACAAAACAGCATTAAAATGAGGCATAGAAGCTTATTTAATGACTTGAAAAGAAATTCAATATATGCATACATAATATTGTCCAAGTTTGGTTAGAGAGAATGAAAGAGAGAGAGAGGAAGTTCTAAAAATACATACACCAAAGTGTCTGCAGTGATTATTTCTGGATGGCAACATCAGCGGAGATTTTTGGTTTTCCTGCAATGGACCTGTTTTGCTTATGAATAGCAAAAGTTTCCGGTAAACATCATTTTTAATTTCAAAGAGAATTTTAATTCTCTTGAAGGAGAGAATGGTGCAAGGCAGACAGACAACACCGGATGGGGCATGGTGGGTGTTTACTCAGTGAGTTCTGTTTCTTCCTCCTCGCCCTTTCATGGGAAAAGTGCAGATGTGAAAATCCTGTCTCCTACAGGAGGCATCCTGGAATGGGGGCTGCTTTCCCTCCAGGCTCTGAAAGGCAGAGAATGGGGCCTTGGTGGCTTCCAGATTTGGTTTGTCTGGGTCCACATGTCTCTAAGTCAGATTGCAACAGTGAAAGCATGAGAGTTCCAGGCACAGTGGCCCCAGCTCTGGCACCCCCTCCCCTCTGGCATTCTGGAAGTCACTCTGGCATCCAAGCCTACATACCTTCTTACACGGCCAGGACCCCAGGGGTGAATCACTGATTCCTGGACTGAATACAGACTTGGGTGCCTCTCAGATCTGTTTGGGTCTCTTGGCTCCACCTACACCAAGTTGCCTCTTATACCCTGGACTCAGCTAAGATGTCATATCCTGAGCCCTGGGATTGGATTTTCTGCATGACTACGAATGCCAATGCAACCTGAGAATGCAGGGGAGCTAGCTTCTTATGGAGGAAACTTAGCCAGTGGTAAACAAAAGTCTGGAGGGAACTAGAGAATACATTTCCCTCCTCTTTCTCTTGTGGATGACTGTGATGTGTAAGCCTTGCAAGCCTTCTAGAGAAGTCCTGAGTGCTAGGAAGCCCTGTCTGCTGCCCTTCCTGCTGTACTCTGTTGCTTGTTGTAAGGAGCTGACCAGCATTTTGACCCTGCATATCACATTGGTCCCTGCCTCCCTTCCCCTTTTCTCTTCACTCTCATTGCCCTGGGCTTGCAGCTCCTTAATGAAGGGTCTGCACTAAACCCTTGCCTCAGGCTCCGCTTTCAGATGTACCTGTGTTAATACAGATTTGAGCGCTCCTGGGGCCCTTCCCTAATCATCCCAGCACTCGCTGGTGAGGAACAGGCATCACCCTCCTGATTGCAGGTTGGTCTCCACTGAGTTCCTTGTGAAGGCCTAGTCACTCCTCTGCCCAGAGCATCTTTGAGCTAGAAAATAATGTGTTTCTCCCTCCTGCATACTTTTCTCCAGGCAGAGGCACGAGGACTCCAATAGTTTCAGGGCTAATAGGCTGAGTTAAGAACTGGGTAAGTGTATTGCTGAGTCCTGGCCAGGAAGATGAGAGGGAGTGTGAGCTGGAAGAGATTCAAGGTGAGACTGATTGAGCTCTGAACTAACCAAACCGCTTCTTTTGCTGTTAGTTTAGCACTCTGGGCATATGAAGCATGGCATGTGGAGTGGGCCTTAAGGGGCCAGAGCTGCTAGCCTTAAGCCCTGTTTATTAGGCTGGGAGGCAGAGTCGCTAGGTTACTTGATCTCTTCCAGATCTCTAACACTCAGTTCTGTCCATCACTGTTCTTTTCTGTTCATCACAGGCTCCTGTCTTCATCCAACTTGGCATAGGTCCATGGCAGGATCAGTTGGGCAACTAGGAGAATGCTCCCTGGACAGGCTATGCTCAGAGTCCTCCCCGAGTCCTGGGCCTTGTTCTGGTGCTGGGAGGATGTACCCAGACCCCTCTGCCTGGACCAATATCCTGCCCTAACCAGCGCACTGACATATTTCCCCAACTACTTGGCATCTTAGCCCCAGGCACAGGTCAGGTGGAAGGTGTGGGCAGGTCTCTAACTACAAGTCATCTGTGCTGCCAGAACCCCATCCCATGCTCATGGCAGGCGTCACCAGTCAAACACGGCCTTCTTTCCCACTGAGCCAGGAGTTGCTTTCAAAATCCTTCTCAACAACCCTTTACTGGCAGTGTCCACCAATGGGCTGATTTCACAATTTTGAAAGAAGCCTTTTGTCATGTGGCCAAGGCCTTGCCCTAAGACACTTTTAGCCAGAGCCCTTGGAATCCATGTGAACTTCCAGGTGTGGGTAGTGCCTCTGGCAGGGCTCAGGGCAGGAGCTCTGTCTACACTTCAGTCCCTGCAGCTCCACAGGTTTTTATAGTCTATTGTGCTGACCATGTGGGAAGACCAGCCTTGCAGGTGGCAGTCACTGCAATTGGTTCTGTGAGCTTGTTGGGTTAATGGGAAAGAAATGGCCATCTGCTAAGCCCTGCTCTTCAAGTCCTTTCTCCGGAAATGGGGATGCAGCTTGTGAGCTTTTTTGCATCGTTATCTGTGCACGTTCATCTGAGGGGTGGGAGCTGGTTTCAGGATACAATTTCAAGGGAAGATGAGAGCTAATGAATTGGCACAGGTGACATTGAACACATCTTGACTTTGATATATGAACAACCAAAACCAAAAACTAAAACCACTTGTATTAAATCCAGTGGGCGGCTCAAATAACTATGTGTTTTTACATGCCATGTTTCATTACCTCATTGTTTCCTTTTAAAGTTCCAAAAATGATTTCCTGAAAAGACAGACCTTATGGGAAATGTGCCTTGTCAGTTACAATAGAAGCCCCACAATAAAAGCCAACTGACATTGATTGAGGACTGGCATAATCCAGAAGTCATGAAGCCAAGCGGGGACAATTACAATGCCTGCACCACAGGACTGCGGTGGGAGTAAATAAGTTTATACGGGTGAAAGACATAGAAAAGGCTTGGCACGCTGTAAGTGTTCTATGTCCAATGATAGCAATAACAGTAGCAATAATAGTTAATACTACCATCTTCAGGTGCTTTTGACTTAATCTTTATTAGAATTCAGGCAGAATCCTCATTTTTAAGATGAAGAAACTGAGGGTCAGAGATGTCAGACAATGCTCTTCCCATGACACCATTTTGCTTTTTGACAAGATATGGTGCTTTTTAATCAGGCTGAACCATCATGTGTCATGGAAACAGAAGGCCTAAAATACAGTGGTGAGGACCAAAGATATAGTTATTAGCTACTTAACAAGAGGTCTAGGGATTGGTCAGCTGCTGATTTATGTCATCAAGGATCCAGACTGTGTATTTCCATTCTACCTTCCCCAGTGTCTGGCTTTCTGTCCTGTGCCTACTGCTTCATTGTCACAGAATGGCTGCGAAGACTTCATGTATCAATCACATCAATATTCAAGGCAGGAACAAAGGGGAAAGGGTGGGGCCTGTCACATGTGTCCTTTTGTCAGTAAAGCAAAAGCCTTAACAGAAGCCCCCTAACAGATTTCTCTTACGCCTTTCACCAAAACTGAGTGTCATGGTTTCTGCTAGAAAGCAAAGTTCTGGCTTTCTAGCCTCTGGAGTAGGAGGTGACAAGGGTTAAGGGAGTTGCAGATGGTGCTGGACTAGCCAGACAACAGTGTCTGCTCATGCAGAAACTGGATGTATTTTCCTTGCGAAATAGCGGAGGAAAATTGGAATAGCGGAGGTGATTGGAATCTAATCATGTTCTCTTCTTTTGGGCAGATGCACGTCTATTCTTTAGGAATGACCCTCTACTGGTCGGCGGGGTTTCATGTTCCGCCAAATCAGGTTTGTAAACAAGATACTCCAAGTCTTGCCAGGCTATGTCTTTGGGTTTATTTAGTGGTTTTCTTCTGACCAAGGACCATGTTTACTGAGGGCACATATTGCCACTCTCTCCTCCTAGGTCCTAAGCAGGCTTTGCAAACTCATTACACGACTCCTCACTGCTAGTGCAGAAACAACCTCAGAATCCTACTCAACATAGCACTCCGGGCAGCCACAATTTGAGATTGGCAAGCAAAATTGGCCATCTCTGCTCAGAGGAAGTATTAATAGCAAGCTAGAGAGTTTTATAGGCACTGAAGATACAGATTTACATGTATTTTAAAAAGGCTTTAAAACAGCCCTTCCCAAAGTGAGATGCTTCTCTGAAAAAGGCTTCTGTGCTCAACAGATTTGGGTAAACGCTCTCTACAATATCTCCCTTTCAAAGATTTTTAGTCATTTATTAAAGACTACAAGAAGGCTTAGAAACTTTTAAACTTTATCTTGGCGAGGCATGGTGGCTCACACCTGTAGTCCCAGCACTTTGGAAGGCTAAGGCGGGCAGATCACTTGAGCTCATGAGTTAGAGACCAGCCTGGACAACACGGCAAAACAAAATACAAAAGTTAGCTGGGTGTGGTGGTACATGTCTGTAGTCCCCGCTACTCGGGAGGCTGAGGTACGAGAATCACTTAAACCCTGGGGATTGGGAGGGGAAGGTTGCAGTGAGCAGAGATGGCAGCACTGCACTCCAGCCTGGGTAACAGAGCAAAATTCTGTCTCAAAAAAGAAATACATAAATATATCCTAACATTTTATACAATTTTCAACTATAGAATATAAGTTTTTGTGTACATTTCCATTTGACACCGTAACAATTCCTTAGAGACTGGTGTCATAACAACACATGCTGGAGAGCTCTTCCCAGCTGACCTGGCCAGACTGGCTCCCTCCCTCCTCCTCCCTTGCTTCCTGCCTTTCTTTCTACTCACCCCTACCTGCTCCAATTCAACATCCAGGTGCTTCCTGGGTGGTCTTTCTAAAACAGAGACTAGCTCATGACACCCCTAGCATGCAATCTTTTGTAGCACCTCACTCCCCATGGGGTTACCTTCTGGCTTCTCAGTGAGACATACTTGGAGCCTAGGATGGGGTCTCTGCTCCCGTCTAGTTCCCCTTTGGCACTCTGCCACAATCAGGTCTGGCTTCCTGGGTGTGTGTCCTGTGTAATAGCACAGGGTCCTGCATTTAGTTTAATGCTCTGCTCTCACTGTCTTGGAATGTTTAATAATTTTGAACAAGGGACCCCACACTGCCATTTTTCCCCGGGTGCCTGTCCTGCTCATAACCCCTTTCCATTCAGACACATGCCAGCTCATCTGCACCTTTGTGTCTTCGCACACTGCTCCCTCCACCAGCACGTCACCCCCCACTTTTCTCCTGGTTAACTCCAGTCTGGGCTAAGCCCCTTCCTCTACATTAGTGCCAAGGTCTGTGCTTCCCAAGGTCAAAGCCCTTGTCATCCTGTATGGTCTTTGTCTCTTTTAGTGACCGTCTCTCTCATCACACTGTTTTTTTCCTGAAAGCAGGGACTGTATCTGGTGTGGCTGTGCAGCACCAGGCACAGAAGAGGCCTCTGATTTGCTGTGAAGGCAGGACAGCCGCTTGTCTGTACAGAGCTAGGTGCTCACAGCTGCTGCTCCCTGGCAAGAAGCGGTAGTGCAGCCTTTATCTGGAAAGTGATTTGCAGTGTGGGTTGAGCTGGAGGAAAAGTCTGACTTTGAATCTGAATTTGAGACCTTTCTCATATGAATTGTGGTCATTTAAATGCAGGGGGGAAATGCCCATCTTTCCTAAAAGTACAAAAATTAGCCAAGCCTGGTGGCGGGCACCTGGAATCCCAGCTACTTGGGAGGCTGAGGCAGGGAATTGCTTGAACCCTGTAGGTGGAGGTTGCAGTGAGCTGAGATTGTGCCACTGCACTCCAGCTTAGGTGACAGAGCGAGACTCCATCTCAAAAAAAAAAAAACATGCTTCTGTTTTCTTTTGCTCTGTGGGTACACGTGACATAAAGTTCAAGCAACAACAATTGAGCACTTGTGCTCACTGCTGGCCGTACCGAAGTGAACAGGAATAGGCCACAGTCCGTATGTTCCTAGAGCTCACATTCCAGGGGGAAGGCCCAGTTGAGACCCCCGGAGTAACTGGATACAATGACAAGCTGTGCAGGTGAACTTGAGTGAAAGGCTGACCTCTGGTTTGATTTGGGGTGCTTGGCACAGGTGGAAATCCATCTTGTCAAAGCGTCTATTTTTCATGAGCATTCCAAGCACATGCTTGGGCAGAAGGGTGTTCTGGATTAGAAAGCCGCAGACGACACACAACTGATGCAGGGATGATTGCTCTGCACTTGGCGGCCTCAGTGACGGATCTTGTGTCTGTCCTTAAACTCTCCAAAAGGAGCAGGCATCCGCTCTGGTGCTTGTGGGAACAGCTGTTTCCATGTCCCCAAGGCCCGCCTGATAGGTGCTGGCCTCGCAGCGACAGCTCTGGCTGCGCTCCCTTCTCACCTCACCTGTCTGCTTCCAGCCCCTGCAGCTCCGCGAGCCCCTGCACTCCATCCTGCTGACCATGTGCGAAGACCAGCCTCACAGGCGGTGCACGTTGCAATCGGTTCTGGAAGCTTGTCAGGTTCATGAGAAAGAAGTGTCTGTCTACCCGGCCCCTGCTGGTCTCCACATCAGAAGGCTGGTTGGCTTGGTTCTGGGCACCATTTCTGAGGTGGGTAGAGAACTGTGCTTTTCAACCAGTAGCTGCTGGTCATGTATGGCTATTAAAATTTAAATTAGCTAAATTATAATTAACTAACATAAAATAAAACATTAAATTCATTCATCACATCTGTCACATTTCAAGTCCTCAGTTGCCACTTGTAGCGAGTGATGACCCTATGGACAGAGTGAATCTAGAACATTCTTGTCATTGCAGTTCTATTAGGCAGTGCTGGCAAAGACCTTTGGGCAAGCCTCAGTTTCTCACATAGCAAAGACACTTGAGATCTTTGCAAGTGCCTCTTTACATAAAGCAATCATGTTGAGAACCCATGATTCAGTTCTCTTATCAAAATTCAACTCTAGGTTCTATACAGAAGCCTTCCCTGACCTTGTTTGTGTGGTTCCTGGCTGCCCTCCCCCCTGCTGTTTTGTACCTGTGGGGTGGGGGTCCTTTGTTGTGCTTGTCACGCTGTGCTGCTTGCTGCCCTGTACTCTCCCCAGTGCGCAGCAGGGGGCCTGATGCATAGCAGCCATTTGACTTAGGTTGGATTCTGTCCAAGCTAACCCAGAGACAAGGATTCTTGAGCAAGTTATTTATTGGGGAAATGCTCCTCGGAGAGGGGAGTGATGGTAGCACAGCTGACAAGCGGCAGGATATATTCTCAGCTGGAGACGGCCCCAGCCTGGCCCCCTGGAGAGCTCTAGTACAGGAATGGCACCATGGAGTTGGTCCCTTACGAGACCAGGGCAGAGCTGGGATAGGGTGGGTAAGCGTGGTGCCTATGGCACAAAATGCAAGGAAGTTTGTTTTTGGAAGGAAACAGACAATAGAGACTAGTTGGGTGGTTGCATTTGTCCAGGGACAAGTTGGAGGGCTAAGACCAGGATTAATGAGGGGCCATGTGGAGGGAGACAAGGGGACAGCTGGGTGGGACAGCGGCAACAGTCAACCAGAGAAGCCCTCTTCCATCAGAGAAGGCCTCCTTCTTGGATCCCTTCTCTCTTGGCATGGGAGAATGCGGCTCCTATGAATGGGGCCAGAAGACTTGGTGGAAGAAGTGGGCTATATTTATCTGAAAGATATTAAAGTCTACCATCCACTGGTGTGTCATTGTCCTGGGATAGACGCTGTGTTGACCTGCAGCATTTCCATCAGGGACCCTCAAAGGAGATGTCAGTCACTTATTCCACATTCACTGAGGCACTGGGATAGGTGTGTGACCATGGTGCATAAAGCACACAGGGATATCGGGGGAGACAGACAAGCAGCACACTCATGGAACATGGTGTAACAGAGCCAGGTGTGAGTGCAGTGATACGGAAAGGTGATCACAGGGCAGAAGCGGAGACACTTAGAAGTAGAGAGGACGCAGCTCTGGGTCTTATGAGCACAGAGGAGCTTCTGGGGAGACCCTAGCCACAGAGGGAATGGATGAGCAAGAGCACAGATGTGCGTGAGTGCGCAGGTCTGGAGTGGGGAGGTGAAGGGCCTTCCGGGTGCATGTGGGGGTGGGTACAGAGCACATTCTGGGTGCCAGAGAACATGTCATTAGGTGCTCACCATGTAGGGCAGACAATTCCACACTGATGCAGTCTGACAGCCAGTTTGTATGTGTCTGTAAAATGCCCCCTCCTTATCTTGGGATGTGGATGTATGATGCACTGGACCCCCAGGTGGAGAAAAGAGTTGTGGAGGAAAGCTCCTGTGTGCAGCAGAACAGAAGCTACCTGCTCAGGAAGAGGCTGCATGGGACAAGCAGTGACAGCCCAGCGGCACAGGCCCCGGAGTGTCTGCATCCTTGCAGAGGTGGGTATGTACCCTGAGCAGTCCCTGCATGGGCCGCTAGTACCCATTCTATTGTTTCCTGCCCTGCGTGGGCCACACATCCACATTGTGATGGCAGAGAAAGCCCATGTAAGCACTCTTTCAGGAAGCCCCTGGAGAGAAGGGGCTGAGCCTAGGACCCAACCGTGCTCCCGGGAAAGGCTCATTTGGGGACACGACTTAACACAGTTATTTATATCAAATGAAAACTTTAAAAATTACTTCTAACTGCAAGCTGAGAAAATCCAAATTAAAACAAACAACAAGAAAAGAAAAACTTGATTTTTTTTTTCAGTTATTATTTTGGGTGTGTAAAAAAAGAGTGGTTTTGGAATAATCTTCAAATCTTCTATTGTCTACTTTTCAACTAAATCTGAGCTTTTTTAAAAAAAGTTAATGATATTGTTTGTTGTCTCTAAAACAAGGTGCAGTTTTCCATTAAGCTTTATTGTCTTTCCTTGTAACCCCTGTAACTGTCATTTCTGGTTTCTACGTGAGGAAACAGATTCAGAGAGGTTTAGTAATCTCACCAAGGTCACACCGCTAATAAGTCATGATGCCATTCAGGCTCTGGGATGCCCGATTAAAGAAAGCTGTGATCTTGGCTTCTGCCCCTTGCCCTCTACCATGCTGTTTGGTTAGTTTCAGAAGGAAGCACCGAGGCCCAGCACTCTCCAGAGCCCCATTGGAGCACCTCACACAGTCACTGCAGCCTCCTCGTTAACCGGTAAGCAGCAGGCCCTGCAGGGTGCTGTGAACTTGATGTGAGACATGGGTGTGGGGGCTACTGTACCCCGTTTCTTCACTGATGATTAACGAGAAGCCTCTTGCTCCTCCAGAAAATGCCAGCCCTATTTCATTAGCAGAACGAGAAGCCACATTTAAGCATATCTGAAGCCACGATGATGAGGGGCCTGGTGGTGGCTGTGCTGTCCTGGTGTCCCGCCTCCTCTAGGAGCCATACTCAGGCTGAGTGGCCTGGTGGAGCAGCAACATGCCTCAATACTGTTGCCATTGTCCTTCCCATACCATGCTGCATAACAAGCAACCACAAAACGTGGTGGCCAAAAGCAACAATTGTATATTTAGCTTATGATTCTCTGAGTTGGTAACTTAGCCTGTGCTCAGCTGGAAGGTCTTCTAAACTCTGCGGAAAGCCTTCCTGCATCTGTGACTATCTGCAGCTCAGCTAGACAGCTTCTCCTGGGGGGTGGATGGCCATTGTCTGGGGAGCTCTGGCTCTCCTCCACCAGCGGGTCAGCCTGGGATTGTTCTCATGACAATAGCAGAACTGAGGGAGGGAGAGAGAGAGAGAGAGAGACAGAGAGAGAGAGAGAATGAGAGAGAGAGCGGGCGAGGAGAGCAAGGTTCATAAAGCCTCCAGAACTGGACTTCCACCATTTCCGCATCATTCTGTTGGCCAAATCAAGGCTAAAGGCCAGCCCCATTTCGAGCAGTAGGAAATAGACTCCATCTGTTGATGGCAGGAGGATGCAAATTCGGGTTGCAAAGGGTACAGATCAAGGAGAAGAATTGTGGAAATGTTTGCAATTGTCTAACTTAGGATGCTTGAATCAGATCAAGGCCTGGATGGGCTCATAGCTTCCTGGACCTGTTCATTTTGAAGTTTGGGTGATTTCTTTATTCACACATTGACTTGTTGAGGGCTGTAACAGTGTCTTGTCATAGTTGATGTCAGACCCACAGCTGGAACCCTGATTGGATATTGCATAGTTTATCTTGCAATATTTTTTCCTGCCATTTAACACTTTATTTTCCCAATGAAGACAATTTTTACACCCCAATTCCATAAACAATATATTTTATTGTCAAAATATTTCGAACAATATGTTAAATTCTAAAGAAGCCAGAATCCCAGACCTGCTGGGTGGTTGCTCTAGACCCGGGGCCCTGGCACCACCAACAGAGAGGCAGAGCCATGGCGTAGAGAAATTGACTGTGTCTTACACCTCCGACCCCACCACGCCCAGTGGCGGTGCAGCCTGACTTCTCCAGGCCTCAGCTTCCCCCACCCTAACTCCCCCATAGGTGGGGGGAGAAGGTGACATGCATCAGTGGATGCACCCTGCCAAACTGAGCCCCTGTGTGGGTGGCCTTCATGCAGTGGAAGCCCTTCACCCCTTCTCAACCCCTGCCCAGCACTCTTCCAGGGGCAGAACCCCAGCATCAACAGGAGGGCCGGCGGCTCAGCTCTGGATCTGTGTACTCGGCAGTAGACAGCTCATGGCCAACAACTCCTTCTCAAAGGGGTTTTCTGCAAAGAAGGAGGAAGGTGAGCAAAAGAAGACTGAAGGGTACTCCTCAAGGAGGCTTGAGCAGGGAACTGTGGGTGGCTGGCACAGAGGCTGAAAATGGGCAGGATCTTCTGGGGGGCAACTTCCCTGGGCTGAGGTTTATAGGATTGGACTAATATAAACCTGAAATTTGCAACTTAGGACATAGGCATTCACTGAGTGGCCTCACTGGGGCAGGATCTGTGGGGGACACTGTGTGGGATGTAGGGTTGAAGATGTTGTGTCCCACCACACGGGAAATTTGCAGCCACTGGTGCGCAGGGCAGTGGCAGAGCGTGCTACGTGATTCGAGAGCTGACAGACAGAGTGTGTTTGGAAGGGACCTCCTGCACAGGTGAAAGGCAGGAGCACAGAATTGGGGCTGCAGGGAGGGCTTCTTTAGGGAGGAGAGAGCTGCCCGTCCAGCTGGGTAACCCTAAGAGGGCAACAGGGTTGGGGGAGCGACCCAGCCCATACTGCTCTCCTAGGCCCCTCTCTGGCCTCCATGAACTTGGTGGAGAGCATGATGAGGGCTTCCGAGAAGACTTGTTCAATTCCTTTGGCCTTTCTTTCTGATCGTTCACCAAAGATACTTCTATTGGGAACTGTTTCAGGACACAAGTCACCTCTGGGCTAGAATTTTGGCCCTTGGGACAAGAGTCCTGCTAGGTACTCTTGGGGGCACTGTAGAAGCCCCACCCAACCCTATCACTTGCTGGTTATATCACTCAGGTGAGCTTCTCAATCTTTTTGTTTTTTTTTTTTTTAACAGGTGAGGAGCCTCAATTTCCTCACCTGTAAAATAGGTTGAGAATATGCACCCCGCAGGGTGGTAACTAGATCTAGCTAATGATGGGTATTGTAGTATTTCCTGGGTCAAGTGTAATACATATATAGTGAGAACAAGAGCTGCCCACTAAGCTATTGATTCAACATCTAGAGCTAGAAAAACATTTCGGCTTATCTAAATCTAAAAGTATTTTTATTTTAAAAACATTTTTATTGCATATATATATATACAATATGCTTTATACTTTTGCTATATACAAAAGCTGTAATGCTGTGTGAATTATGAGACTCACAATTCAACCCGAATACCCCCGTACCCAATTTAAGAGCCAGAAAGTTGCTGATACCTTATACCTACCTGTAAGACTTCTGTTCCAAGATGCGCAGTGCAGCTGGGTCCTCAGCCCAGGTCAGCCCCATCTCAGCTGAAACATGTTTCCTGCTGGCTCTGGGGAATGTGTGCTGCTTGGGGCTGAAGAGGTGCATCATGGGGGAAGCCCAGACCCAAATCCTGTAACCTGTCCTCTTCTTTACCATATGTGACTGAGGGTTGTCCTCCAGTTTTCCAGGCCGGAGTTTGTCCTGCTGGCTGGAGAGGCCCCCGTGACCCTACATCTGCCGGGATCAGTTGTGGTAACTCCTGGGCTAGACTGGGTGGGGATGGAGGGTGGAGAGGGAAGTGGACAGGTGCAGGAGGCCACCTGTGTCTGAATGGGGTCTCACATGGGGACATTCCAGTGGCATTCAGTTCCTCCCAGACCCCTGCCAGAACCACCACTGCCTTTTGCTGCTGCAGTTTGTCCTTCGGCCTGTTAAAGGGTCCCCCTGTGGCTTCCAACTGAGTCCCCCTGGCCCTCCCAGCCTCAGCTAGGGAATGCTGTGAAACATCTACCATCTAAAATACTGCTGGGCGCTATTCTAGGCCCCCATTTGTGCCACGTATACAACAAAGTCCTTTTCATGTGGAGGTGACATTCTAGAAGGACAGACACATAAATATAAAAGAATGCCAGGTAGTGATCCATGCAAAAAAAAAAAAAAATGAAGAAGGGAAGAGGATGGAGCTGGAGCGTGGCAGGTGGTAGGAGGGAGAGTGTGCTCTTTTAGATGGAAAAGCGGCTCCGGGAAGGCATCTTATGAACAGAGATGGGTTTAAGAGAAGGAGTGAGCCATCTGGGCTTTTCAGGAAGGGCAAATGCTGCATAGCTCCCTTCCCTGCCCCAGAGCCTGAGCATATCCCCTGAAGAGCCCTATGCATGGCTGGTCTCACCCTGAGCTCCCCAGGATGTATCTATCCGTATTGAGGCCCATATTTCTGTTGTGTAGGGCCCAGCTAGGGCCAGAGGCTTCTTAGTCAGTGTTGAGTATTTGCATGTGAGCCTTGCCCATCTCTCCGACCCCCAGGGCCAGAAGTGCATACATTGTCAGCTGGCTCTCTGGGCCTCCTGGAGGCAGGGCTGGAGTGGGGCATGGCTAAATGGCTCTCTCCTCCCAGGTTCCTGCATCGCCCACCGCGTGTCCTTCCTGCACAGAAGAGCACCAGTGAGCCCATCTCTGGCTCATTCCAGCGAAATCCCATTGAATCCCAGCTTCCATGCACACCCCTGTCAAGGGCACTTCTGTTGTGCACTGACATCATTTCCTCTATACCCAAGTCCTGAAAATGTCTAAGCAAACTGGTCAGTGTGAGTGGGATGCCTGCCTGACCGGGGCCTCCAATTCCTATGCAGTGATCAACTGCATCAATTCATGCAGCAAATGCTGACTGGCACCCACTGTGTGCCTGGTCCACCCGCACTGGCACAAAAAGCGTGAAGTGGGATGATGATTTTTACACCCCAAGTATGCAAGATTGAGTTACCCAAAGCATGAAAATGTTGAAAGTAAGGAGGCTGGTGTGTGAGAGATTGGGGGTGTCAGGGTGGCTCACTCTGGGGGTCTACAACCTCCTGAGGACATTTCCTATACCGGGCTTGCAGGTCAGAGGGCCATGGCCCCCTCAGGCCAGTCCCACCTCTGCCCATCCCCTTCAAGCCACCTGCCCTCAGCTGAGGGGAAGAAGGGACAATTCACCCAGGGACCCCTTCCTGACATCCCTGTGGTCACATGGCTTAGGTGACTGTGGACTCCTCTACCCACCCAGGTGGACAGGCCAGACCTGCTGTGATGAGGGCCAGCTTACCCTGCTCTGCAGGAAGTACCAAGATGCCAGGCGATGGGAACAGTGCTGTTGTCCCAGTTCTGTCTGGGGTGGGCATCTTGACCTGCACACCAGGTCTAGGAGCCTATTTGTAATCCTCAGAGTGGCTCTTGAACCCTGGCCTCTAGGAAGATGTCAGAAGGTGTGAGGGTGACCGAGGGCTCCCCTAGTAAAAGACTTTTTGGACCTCTGTCCCTTACCTGGGAAAGGGAAGGATCCATGTCCGGGGATTCCTGTGTCACTCTGTTTGTCTGGCTTGGGCCGGAGCATTTGCCCTTGTTTTAGCCCCTCCCATCCTGTCCCCAGGGCCCTCCGTCAGTGTAGCTCCCTATCTCTCCCTCCTAGTGGAGTTCTTTGTACACACACCCTTTCCTTCTGCTTCCCTGTGAGTGTTGGGAACAAAACAGATTTCCTGTACAGCATGGCTGTCCCGTGGGAAACGCTGGCAAATAGGCTCACTGCAGTGTGAAGAGCCAGCACCCTCTGTTCAAAAGCGCCACCATAGGAACTAAAATATTAAACATTTTCCTTTATTCTCCATATGTGCTTTCTCTGTCTCAACATGTCATGGTGTTTTTAGTTTTTATTTGCTCTTTAGTGTCACATTCTCTTGGGCATAAGGATATTCACAGGGTAGACAGAGACCCTTGCAGGTACCTAGGGCCCTGCCCTGTGACTTTGCCACACCAGCTGCTGGATCCATACTCCATGTCCCAAGCAGGGTGGAAAAGCCCAAGCTCCCTTCCCATGACTCTGCTGCCCCAGCCCAGACAATCGGTGGTCCCCCAAGGAGTTACACGCTTTGTATGGAGGTGCATTTGGTACCTGGCTTACGAGCTGGGTGGGTGAGAGGCTTGTCCCTGCTGAATTGCCCAGGGAAAGAGCTTTGGTGCGGCTGGCCCAGGGTGGGGACAGCCATTGTCATGGGTGCTCTGACATGCCTTTTGTGCATGTGCCTGCCTGGGACCCTTCCTCCACTAGCCCCCTGCGGAGAGCGTCACTAGGGGGCAGTGAGAGTCATGGTTGTCCTCAGTGGAGGACAGCAGAGGTCTCTGTGTGGGGCGGACAAAGGGGCAGGGGAGGCTGGGCCAGGCCTGGGAATCCAGAGAGCAGAGAAGTTGGCACCCAGAACCCTCCAGGGAAGAGGGGAGGCAGGACTGCTGAGAGTCCAAGCTTTGTACACACGTTCATTGTCCTGGGGACTTCACTCCAAAAGTACACATTCTAAGACACAACTATTAAGAGTTCCCAGAGGGCAGCTTCAGAGCACTGGACTCAAGCAGGGGGTCATACTGGGCAACCCTCTCAGGAAGCAGCTGGGATTTCTGCAGGGGAAAGAAGTGGGTCATACCTGCCTCCCAGCTTTCCCTGCCCTCAAAGAGTCACCTTGGGAAGCTTTACAAGATACTGATTTCCCAGGCCTTGTGCCAGACTGATGGAACCGTCTGGGGGGTGGCCCCCTCACCTCTCAGATGACTCAGATGTGCAGCAAGAGTGGGAACCAAGGTGGCATGGAGCATGCCTGTGTAATAAGCCCTGCCCAGCAGCACGTGGGAAACCCCCTCCCACAGGGTGCTTGGATCTGCTCTGACCCCTGCAGTGTGTAGGCTGCCCCTGGGTGCCAGGAAGGTCAGGGTGTGACCGCAGGCATGGTCTCGATGGCACTAAAGCCACACATGCTAGTGTCTGTCCATGACTGCCTTCTAAAGAGAACTTCTCAGGGGAGATCCAGGCTCACTTTGGGACATGGGGATACTAAGGAAGAGTCACAGACAAGGGCTCCAGAGCCTGATCTGAGAGAACCACAGGAGTTTGCCACGTGGGGAAGGAGCAAAAGAGCCCTGGGGGCAGTGGGTATTATGTGTGCAAAGACACAGGCAGAATGGCCCAGGCAGTTGCAGGGTGACAAACTGTCCAGGGAGCTGAGCCAAGGTAACGGTGACCCGGGTGGGGCTGTGGTGGGAGATGAAGAGGCAGAAGGCAGACTCTGGAGGCTCATTGGCTCTGCTGACCCATTTCTAGAGTCCAGATAATCCACTTGCTCCAGCTCTGTCTCTTCATTGGACCTACACCCACCCAAATTCGCTCTGAAGTTTGTAATTAATTAACCTGTGCTCTGTTGGAGCCTGAGGAGACAGTATCAGATTGACAGATTGATCCAGGGTCATATGATTCATTCAGGAGGGCCCTGCGTGGTCTTCTTAGGAAGCAGAGCCCAAGGGGCAGCTGGGATTTCTGCAGGGGAAAGATATCAGTCAGATGGGCCTCCCAACCTGCCTGGACCCTGCTGACCTTGATAGAAGGCTCAGATTTGAGTCCATTTCCTGCCTTACAAACTGTGCAACCCCTGGGAAAGAGTCTTGCCATTTCTGAGCCTCAGTTTCTCATTGGCTGCATAGGAATTTTAAATGTACTCATCTCTTAGAGTTGTTTGTCAATTAAATGAGACAATGTGTGTAAAGGGCTTAGTACAGTAACCAGCACACACTAAAGGCTCAATGACTTATAATTATAGTATAATTGAGGTATTGTTGTTTTCAGACCAAAAAAGGGAAATCCTATTTGGCTCTCAGGGACCTCTGTGTGGTCCTGCTGAACGGGCAGCGCCTGGAGGTAAAATGTGATGTCGAGTCAACAGTGGGAGCTGTCTTCAATGCTGTGACGTCCTTTGCCAGCCTTGAGGAACTCACCTACTTTGGCTTGGCTTATATGAAAGGTAAGCATCCCTTGGGCAGCTCACAGCTGGCTTGGTGCCTCCAGTAACTCGGGTATCTGGATACCTGAGCTCTGTTTCTTCTGGGAAAACTGTTTGAGATTTGAGTGCCTCCCTTTGTACACGGAGACATTAGTTAGCATGACAAGAGCTTCAAGTACTCATGGATAAAGCATCAAGCAAGTGCAGAAGATTATCAGGAAATAATGAATGTAGGATGTAGGTTTCCGTGGCTTGCTGAATCTGGTTGATCGATCTCAGTGCACCGAAGTTAGACAAACAAGCAAATGTTAAAAGTATTTCCATCTAATGATGCAGGACTAATGGGGACTCCGTACCCTGACCCCAGGAGCCTAATTAGATTCTAATCTAAATATCCAAGAAAAAGGGTTTCCATGCCCTCTTCCCTCTCTGACATTCCATTAGAGGCTCTCTATTTCTGCTGTCAACCTAAAACAGCAGAGAGAGACAGGCTCTCCAAAGAATGAGTTTATTTGGGAATTAGCAGGAGATTGCAATCTAGGACCCAATGCCGTAGTGAACTATAGATGCATTTGAGGAGGCTGGGCAAGGGCAAGCCTTTATAGAAAAAAGACAGAAGTACATGTGAGTTGTTTTGAAACAAGAAGATGATTGGTTCTGAGGGCTTCTTGCAGGAGTTGACATTAGTTCATTAGTGGAAACAGTGTTAGGCAAGTGTTCTGTGTGAGTGGCTAGCTGTCCTTGTGTGGCTAGCTGTTCTTGTGTGACTCATGTTGCAAGCTGTGATTTGGAAAGAAATTGCTACGGTATTTTTCAGTACAGGCATAGCACATGAATGACCCTCCCTCACGGATCCCAGCTCCATTTTAGTAGGGTTAAATATAAGTGACTTATTTTGCTATTGATAATGTATTTTCCCTTTCGATCACATTATTGCTCTGAAAGCATATCTACTGGATCATCCTGTGGTTCTGTTTTGATTGTTCCTCAGTGCTGGGATGGATCTGTCCTCGTTGTTCTAGTCCCACGTTGAAGGGAAATGACCAGCAAGTAGGAGCTGATGTCAAAACCTGCTTCAGCTTTATTTAAGCAACACGGAGGTTTGGAAGGAGTGGCTCTGAGGCTAAGTCTGTCTGGAGTTCATTGTTCTGTTTCGTAGGTGTTGGTGGTCATTTTGAAGTACTAGACCAACACTGGGCATTTTGATGAACTCTGTGTAGCCCACACACCAGGCAGGAGACTTGTTCCTAGAATTTTACATTGAGCTGTCCAGCTTCAGTTTATAGGGCTTTAAGAACAGAGCAGTCCTTGTTCTTAGTTGAAGAGCCGTAGCCAGATACTGGAGGAAACAAGAAGAATTCAGGGTCCAGTTCGGTCTTCAGGTAGATTAGAAACACACAAAAGCAATGAACAGGGCTATAGTCGAATAACAGGTGTAATACAGTTTTCACCTTCCTTCAGAAGCATCATTTCTTTTCCAAAGTTATCCTCATTTTTATGAAAGATAATCACAGTAAGACAAATTTGTTTGCTAAGTAAGTTTAGCCTTATCAAGTTTGGCCTGATTATTTACATAACTGCCTCAAGAATTGTGATTGACAATGTAGGCTCCTTTGAAGCTTGTTCTGGTAGAACTTTGATAAGAATCTCAGCCTGGAGATTTAAAGCCTCTCAAGGCTAGGAGGCCAAATCAAGACAAATCTCAGCTTGGCTGAAGTATCTTTATGTGCATTTTCAAATATGACATCCAAGTCAAAGCCTTAGTAATATAACCAATTTTAAATATTATATCCTGTTATAAAGAGAACATATTTTTGTTGAACTTATGTAAATAACTATATTATCATAAAAATAAGAATACTTACGGATAGTTTTAGAATTCTGCTTGGATCAGGTAGAGAGGAAAAGCTAATATTTTAATTTTGTTCTCAAGAGTATACTTTATTATATTGTTGTAAACTATAGATAACATGCAAGGAAAAAGTTTCCTTAAATCTAGAAAACAAAACATTTAAAGAACCAGTGAAATTTCAAGTAAAAATTATAAAAACCCATTATTCTTTTTCATCAGTTCGTTCAGCCACATGTCATTAATTCTTCTTCTGGTTGATCTTGGTGAGCACTTTCACAAACTTAGTTTCTTCATTAGCATCCTGGACATTTTTCCTTAGTCCGATGGTTTGATCTTGAAGTTATCAGAAACCTGCAACTTGTCAGAATTCTTTCCATCCTTTAGTAAACCTCCTAGAAGAAAAAGCAATTTTTGGACTGTAAATAATTGCAAATGCTTTTAGAAAAGAATCAAAACCATAGTATTCCATGGATGACAAAGACTTGGAATGGCCATGGTTAAAAATCTGAGGAGAGTTTATTATAACCAGCAATTGACAAAGAAAATTTGGTTATTTCTATGGCATATATCATTTTAACATAATAACCAACCAAATGTTCTACTAAGAAATATCAGAGTTCTAACAATTTTGTTCAATTTTAGGAACATTTATATCAAAACTCTATTTGTAAATATAACTTAAAGATTTATTCCCACTTATTATTGGACAATGTTTCCTATGCATTTTAACATATTGAATAAACCTGTTTAGTTTAATATCTCTTTTATAAGGTAAGGGACACATCCTTTGTTGTTTTCAAGGACGCAGCTGGAAAATCCCAAAGTAAATTCAAGGTCAGAAAGACTTAATTTAGAATTTGATTTTGGGAAGTTGTCAAAACTGTCAAAAGGCTTAAAACCCATGATCAAAACAAAATCACAGGTCACTGTGAAATAATTGTCATTCATTTAACCAGAGTGATAATTAAAAGTCTTCAAGAGGCAAATATATAACAGTCAAAACTTAACTCTTTTAATATTGAGAAGACTCATTTTTTTTTTGAGACGGAGTTCGCTCTTGTTACCCAGGCTGGAGTGCAATGGCGCGATCTCGGCTCACCGCAACCTCCGCCTCCTGGGTTCAGGCAATTCTCCTGCCTCAGCCTCCTGAGTAGCTGGGATTACAGGCACGCACCACCATGCCCAGCTAATTTTTTGTATTTTTAGTAGAGACGGGGTTTCACCGTGTTGACCAGGATGGTCTCGATCTCTTGACCTCGTGATCCACCCGCCTCGGCCTCCCAAAGTGCTGGGATTACAGGCTTGAGCCACCGCGCCCGGCCTCATTTTTTTAAAGTAATCAAAGACCTAATAAAACACAGCACAGGGCACAATAAACTATTTTTGATAAAACACAAAATCTTTGTTTTCTAGGCCAAGGAAAAAAATTTATATTAATATTAAGAGCAGAGGCTAAAACTCCATTATAACTTTATTATATTAACAGAAAAGACAAAATGATGGTTTTGCACAAGTATGCTTTTGATATTAAGGCTCAAGTTTTAGAAAAACATAAATAAATAATTTTCTTCTAATTTTAATTATCTTGAGCACATAAAAATTCCTTTTATAAGATTTATCTTTCATAAAACTTTTGCAATTTTCTCAAACCATTTATAATGTTCTTATTCAGTTTTATTGATAACACTTTTTTCTTTATTCATTTTGAAACAATCCTTGACTAACCTTCAACTAGACAAGATTTCTTTTTTTAAACAACAGGTAAAAATACATTATCATTTCCTTATAACTTTTCTCACCCAAACATATCTTACTTTTTTATACACTTTGTATACAGAATTACATATAGTAACTGGAATTTAAAAACTCTTGGTAATTTTAATCTAGTGAAAACCAGAAAACTAGAATGTAAGCAATCATAAACTGCCTTTTACAAATTTGTGAAAACATTATTTTATAACATCTAGATGTACATACTTCCTTACAGCACATTTTTTCAGTTAAGCATGGAGCATTTTAATTAACAGACCCAAATATCTTTTGTTCCTCTGCAATGAGGAGCTAAAAGTACATAAGCTTAAACTTATGTTCAACAACTAATGTTTCAGCATTATATCTTATTTGGAAATGGCCTATTAAATGAATATTCATCATTTCATTTAACTTACTATAACTTCAAGGTTTTAAGCAACCAAAAAGATTTTTTAAACCATTTTGATAGGTATATTTTATAAAACATAATCATTGTTGAAAAGCTTACTTATAATCTATTTCATTTACATTTACATTTATTAATTCACTTGGTCTTAACAATTATGTTGGAATTGTTTATGAAAACACCATTAGACATTAAACAAATGTAGTCATTATCTTAAGTTATTTTTATTGTTAGTAAATCAGGCAAGTAATAAAAAAAAGCCACAGAAGCAAAGAACCTAAAAGTTAAAACACATGGGTTTTTTCTAATCTCTCTTTTTTCATTGTCACATTTGTCACACATCTAGCAATTTATTTTTGCTGGATGTTTTATACTTGGGTTACATTTATAATTTTACCATCTTATACATAAGCTTTTGCTTAATACATACAGATAGAAGAAGTTGTATGTCTGTATTATGTTGAATGTTGACAAGTCTCCACACATAGCTATTTTAAAGAAACCAGCAAACTTAAACAAGCTATATTTACCAAAAATTATACCAGATCATCTGAACTTGAAAAATATTTAGGTTAGTTCTAGTTTTCTGAGAAAACAGTTAATTTATAAAAGTGTTTATTTTCTGTTTTCAAGCCAAATCTTCTCACAGGTACCGATAGGACAGTTGTTTAGGATGAGAGCTCTCTAAAAAATACTTTTAGATACAAAAGTAAAAAGAAAAAAAGTCCAAATACCTAAAGGCATATCCACTTAAATTGTGACTCAAGCCAATAAGCTTTTTATGGCTTAAACATGGATGCCACAAAGGGAGTGTGAAAAATGCAGTATCACTGGAGATCCAACATTTCTCCTAAAGATAAAAAAACAAAGAATTTCATTATTAACAAGGTAATGGAGGTTGAAACAATTGAGACAAATTTGCCTGGGAGCTGGCACTCTGGGGCCAGGAGGTGCTTCGTGTTCCAGACTCCTAGCCAGCTGGCTAGCCATCTGATGCAAGCCTGACAATCTCCACCACAGGCTGGTGTGGACCAGAGAAGATACCCTCACTGGTATCTCTTGAGACGTAAAAAGATGAAAGGAGAGTCTTATTGTAACTTTTATCCTTGTGGTAAATCACAGAAGGCAGAGAGTAAAAAAAAAAAAAAAAAAAGAGCTATTTCCATTAGAACCCAGAACCAAATTCACAAGAGTCACAATTCAGAGAACATCCTAAATGTTTTTCTCCTGCCAATTCAAATTTAGAGAAGAAGGGACAAGAAAAGAATTTTACCTTCTTCCTTTAGCCAGGCACTCCACATGGATATTTGGGAGAGCTAGCGTTGGAAAGAATCCGCAGTTTCCTCTGGCTTTTGTTAGGCCTGATGGCATCTCATTCAGATATTCTGGAGTGAGTGGGGTGTCCAGCCTGTTAGGGTCCCATCCTCATTGCCAGAAACTGTAAGGGTGGAAAACTTCCACTTCTATCCTCTATTCTCACAGGCTCCAGCTCTGTCTGAGAAATAAACTAACATAAGAAAGATCAACAGGAGAAAAGCATAATAAATGTTTTATGTGGCATGGGAGCCCCCTTAAGAAGATGAAGACCCCAACAAATTAGTTACTGGGTTGGACAAAGAACAGTTAATTGTGAAAATGGGACTAAATTATAAGGAGGCTTAAAAGATCAGAGTTATTCCAACAAGGTCTGTACAGTATTCTCTGTCTCAACTTCTTGTCCTTCAAGATAAGGATGTTGCCTTTCCTTCCAGGAGAGGGAGAATGACTATCACATGGGAATTTCATCTTTAAGAAATAAATGGCTGGGCACAGTGGCTCACGCCTGTAATCCCAGCACTTTGGGAGGCTGAGGCAGGTAGATCATGAGGTCAGAAGATCAAGACCATCCTGGTTAACATGGTGGAACCTCGTCTTTACTAAAAATATAAAACAGTAGCTGGGCATGGGGGCATGCGCCTTAGTCCCAGCTACTTGGGAGGCTGAGGCAGGAGAATCTCTTGAACCCAGGAGGCAGAGGCTGCAGTGAGCCGAGATCATGCCACTGCACTCCAACTTCGGCAACAGAGTTAGACTCTATTCAAAAAAAAAAAAAAGAAAGAAAAAAAGAAATAACACAAAAGGTCAAAGTGGCCAATTTGCACCTGCTCCCCTTAAAAGTGCACTTAAAATTGCCTGTAGCAGAAACAACTGATAGGCCCAAATGGCATATTTTAACATCTTTATTCCAGCCATCTAGCACTTCCCTAGAATATTCACTTATTAAAAGCTGAGTTGGTGGCCATGGAGAGAACAGTTGGATTAGAAGCTGAGCAGTTTGGAAAAAAGAGGAATTCAGCTAGAGAAAGACAAAGAGGAAGAGGAATTGCAGGTAGGGAAGGGAAGTTTCCACTCATTTCATGGAGTGAAATGAGTCTCAGCTAGCTTTGAGATATTTGCATTAAGGTATTTTTGAGTCCTGAATGTGTTTTGAAGCCTCAAGATGCCAATTGAATTACGTGTCCCATTCAAACTGACCTTATAACTGCAGTCTTCTAATTTTAATTCTAAGGAAAAAACAAGCTTGGGCAGTTCAAATGGTCTCCAGATGGCCATTGGAGCTCTAAATTTTCTTTTGTACAATTTGCCCATAAGTTTAAAAATTCATGGCGTGAATTATGTTTGAAAAGTCTCTGTGATGCCAATTTAAATTCTGTGCACAACCAACCAACACCGAAAGAGTATTTATGAGAAAGGATGCCAAATCCCCTACAGAAGTGAGACCAAGATTACTCAGAAGAAGGACCATGCCCTTCCGACCTGTAAAACCAGCTCTCAAATCAAGTCAAAGCTCAGCCAAAACAAGGGTGCTGGAATCCAAGACAGAACTTAGCACCAGCAGAAAGATGATTCCTGGAAGCAGAGAGCACAGTGGGCTCCAGTGTGTCAGGCACACGGTCCTGCGGTCAGTGATACAGGAAAAGGCTTGTCCTTTTTGGATCCCTCTTCTCTGCCACCAGGTTTTGCTAACCTAAATTAGCAACAAAGTGAGAGAGGGTTTCCAAACAAAGAGTTTATTCAGGAATTAGCAGGAGATTTCAGTGCGGGATATGCAAGTTCTAGAGTCTATAGGCTCATCCCAGGAGGCTGGGGGAAGGGGAAGCTTTTAAAGACAAAAGAGAGAAGTACATGTGAATTGTTTTGAAACAAAAAGATGATTGGTTCCACGGGCTTATTGCAGGAGCTGACATCAGTTCATTAGTGGAGACAGAGTGTCAGGCAAGTGTTCTCATGTGAGTGGCCAGCTGTCCTTGCGTGGCTAGGTGTCCTTGTGCTGCTGGCTATCCTTGTGTGACTCACGTAGCAAGCTGCAGAATGTAAAACATTTCCTGTGGATTTTTCTGTCATAGGCATATGCATGAGTGTCCCTCCCTCATGGCCTTTTGGCTGCACTTTATTAGGTTTAGACATAAGTGACCTCATTTTGGTATTGATAACTTTCACACCAATACTGCAAATATTACTTTGCCACAGCTAGATCTCTTTAACCACCGTGTGGAGGCTGCGTTGGGATCACGCTGGCCTTCTGGAGAAATCCTGTCTCTCCCAGCCCATCTGGCTTAGGTATCATATCTCAGCATTCCTCTATTTTCCCATTTCCAGTAGGAGAAGCTCACGAACTTGCATGTTTATTCTATGTACAAAGGGGGGCTGGTGAGCGTGTTCTTATCTCCATAGTTCTCATCAGCCTTCCTAAGGATCCCTCTCCCAAATAAGAAGAACAGCTGTTATATGCTTTGATGTGATCAACTGATATTTGTTCAACCTTTTGTAAGGTGTGAATAAAGGTGTCTTTAGGAATTGTATTGTTATTGATCTATAAAATGCAATCTAAATGAAACCAGTGTGCTTGGTTTGTGAGCACAGCTGCACTTACAATCCCCTTATCTCCTGCCTGGCTCCTCCCAGTCAGCTGACCATCCTGAGCCCCTTCCATGTAGACAATTCTACACAATATTTTCTCCTCTCAGTGCTGAGTTTTTCTTACTTGACCCTCTCCTCTTTGCTCCTTCTTGGCCCCTCACAACCCCAACAAAGTTTCCTCGGTACCAGGTGCGCGGAGACTTGCCTCACACTCTCTCCTGCACTCACCCTGTTCTGTGTGACCTTCTGAGTAGGGCTCAGGGCTGTGAGTCTGAGTGATGGTGCATTCCTTACTGCTTCTCCCCCTACACATGCTCTGTTTCCATTTCAGGCAAAGAGTTCTTTTTCCTGGACCATGAAACCAGATTGTGCAAAATAGCACCTGAAGGCTGGAGAGAGCAGCCTCAGAAGACCTCCACGAATACCTTCATACTCTTCCTGAGGATAAAGTTCTTTGTCAGCCACTATGGGCTGCTCCAGTGAGTGCTGCAAACCTGTTCATTTGTTCCTTAAGGGATTTATGTATGTCTAGGCTGATGAGAGGTAACGGATCGACAAGTGCTTTGGAAACTGTCAATTACATACAAATAGCAATAGCTATTGTGGTTGGTTTTCTGTTGATTGGATTCTGATCAAGATAGAACAAAGGGGGAAAATCAGTTTTTGATGCAGGCCCTGTTCAAAATGAAAGCATGCCCTTTTGTTTTAGATATACTTCACTCAACATCAAAATTCTCTGTGACCCCAAAATGCCCCCTCACCCCCAACACACAACTCAGCAGTCCAGTTATGAAGTTTGGAGGACAGAGACGGGTTTGCAGTTTGATCATTGCTTCTTTATTTCATTTGAAACACCGCCAAACTGATTGTTAGCTTTCTATTTTGAACCAGAGCAAGATATACCTCTGTAACTTTGTGTGAAGTGACTGGCGTAAAGTGGCCTTGAACTAGAAGGCATGGTGTAGATGGAGGAGACCACACTTGCCTTGCTGGCATTGCCTCTGAATTCTACTGGGTTGCATCTCGTCTTCCCTACTTTCCCAACTTCCCATACTGAGAAAACCCAAGGCTGCTAGTATTCTCCCTTTCCCTTAGCAATCCAGTTCTCTCTATTCCTCCTACTTTTCCAGGCACAGCCTGACAAGGCACCAGTTTTACCTGCAGCTTCGGAAAGACATCCTGGAGGAGAGGCTGTATTGCAGTGAAGAGAGGCTGCTGCAGCTGGGGGTCCTTGCCTTGCAGGCTGAATTTGGCAATTACCCTAAGGAGGTAGGGCTAAACACCTGGGGCCTTCGGGTGGGGTCGCTGGAAAAACAGTTACAGATTGAGGGCATGTGTTAGTAATGTGGAGACTCTGCTTTGAGTATTATTAGCCTTTACCAGTTAGATCGGAGTATACACACACACACACATATACACACAGATAGATATATGTGTGTGTGTATAGATATATATATATATCACAATTTGTTTATCCACTTATTGATTGACCAGCTGTTGGGCTCATTCTATATTTTTGCAACTGGGAATTGTGCTGCTATAAACATGCCTGTGCAAGTATCTTTTCTTGTATAACGATTTCTTTTCCTCTGGGTAGACACCCAGTAGTGGGATTGCTGGGACAAATGGTAGTTCTACCTTCAGTTCTTTAAGAAATCTCCATATTGATTTCCGCAGTGGAGGTATTTGTTTATATTCCCAACAGCAGTGTAAAACTGTTCCCTTTTCACCCCATGCCTGCCAACATCTATTATTTTCTGGTTTTTTAATTTGGCCATTCTTGCAGGAGTGAGGTGGTATCACATTGCAGTTTTGATTTGCATTTCCTTGATCTTTAGAGATGTGTAGCATTTTTTCATATGTTTGTTGACCATTTGTATATCTTCTTTTGAGAATTGTCTATTCATGTCCTTACTCTAATTTTTGATGAAGTTGCTTTTTCTTGCTGACTTGTTTGAGTTCTTTACAGATTCTGGATATTAGTCCTTTGTTGGATGTATAGATTGCGAAGATTTTCTCCCATTCTGTGGGTTGTGTGTTTACTCTGCTGATTGTTTCTTTTGCTGTGCAGAAACTTTTTAGTTTAATTTAGACCCATCTATTTATCTTTGTATTTGTTGCATTTGCTTTTGGGTTCTTTGTCATAAAGTCTTTGCCTAAGCTAGTATCTGGAAGGGTTTTTCTGATGTTATCTTCTTCAATTTTTATGGTTTCAGGTTTTAGACTTAAGTCTTTGATCCATCTTGAGTTGATTTTGTATAAGGTGAGACATGAGGATCCAGTTTCATTCTTCTTTATTTGGCTAGTCAATGATCCCAGCATCATTTGTTGAATAGGGTGTCCTTTCCCCACTTTATGTTTTTGTTTGCTTTGTCAAAGATCAATTGACTGTAAGTATTTGGCTGTATTTCTGGGTTCTCTATTTTGTTCCATTTGTCTATATGCCTATTTTTATAGCAGTACCATGCTGTTCTGGTGACTATGGCCTTATAGTATAGTTTGAAGTTGGGTAATGTGATGTCTCCAGATTTGTTCTTTTTGCTTAGTCTTACTTTGCATGGTAATAGCCAACCTTTATTAAAAGATTACTATGTACCTGGCATTTACCTAGACATTTTTGATTTGTGCTAACTCACTTAGCTCTTACAGCAACATTGCAAGTTGGTGTGATAATATCACAGAGTTGATATTACCACTCAATTTTCTAGAAGAGTGATCTGAAGTTCATGTGGCTACTACATTGTAAAGTCTAAATTTGAGCCCAGTTGTGTTACTCCAAGGCCAATGCTGATTCTTCTGGGAAACACTCTTCTCAAATGGCAATTCTAATCTTGTTGGCCAAGCCCTTGCCCCTGCAGTGGAATCATATGTAAGTTTCTTTGATTTGACTGCCTATGATGGTCCTCTAGAGTGTTAACAGAGTTAACTAGTTATTTAATTTTCAGATGCCTATTACTAGGGAAGGATTATGCTAACGTATTTACCTACCTAATTAGGATTTAAAATGGGGACACAGGCAGGAAGGAGAAACCAACCACTTGAGCTGTTACAGAGAGCAGTGTAACTTTGCTTTCAGGGTTTATGAAGCCCTTCCCCCATCCCCTGCCCATGTTCTGGATAAAGGGAAAGGCTTGGGAACAGACCTCAACAGAGACTGAGAACTGTGACCAGCAGTGTGATGTGACATCTGAATGTGAAGTCCATCTCTGGATGCATCAGTAGGAAGAGAGAGGAAGGAGGAAGGGAGGGAGAGTTTCCACTGATTTCTCGCCTGGTGACCTCCCTGGTCACCACCCAGCCAGCACCCTGGGCTTTATCTTGGAGAGCATTCACCACTGTCATGTGACAAAAGCTGGGTGTCACTGGGAAATGCTTAGCTTGGAGAAAAGATGGTCTTCTTCAAGAGGGCTGAGTGAAGGAGGAATACACAGCCAAAAAAAAAAAAAAAAAAAGAAAAAAGAAAGAAAAAAAGAAACGAAATGTTTACCCTCCCCACCGTTCTGCCCCAGAAATCTTCAGAAGGACCTTTAAATCCTTGAGATCCTAAGAACTGGAATGTCCTTGGGCCTTTGAATGTTCTTTCCCATAATGTCTACACATCCGTCTCAATCTTACATACCTTTCAAGGCCAGCCACAACCCCCTAGCTTTCCTGGCCTCACAAGTGGATGGAAACCCTTCTGTACCCTTTGGGTTCTTTTTAGCATCCTCCCATAACCTTGGCCAGCACAGGTGACTAGACAGCATTCTGTTGATTACAAGTGATAGAAAATCAAGCTCAGGCTGGCTTGAATAAAACATGTCATTTATTGGCTTGCAAAACTGAAGGGTTCTGATTCTTTCTCAGCCTCCCTGCATCCCCGTGACAAGCCTCCAGCCCAATCACTCATACCTTGGAGCTCGGGTGATAGGAACTCACATGATATCAGCAGGACTTGGGCTTCTTGTGTCTCTGAGTTGTGCTCTCCTCTGTCAGATTTGCCTTTCGTGGCTTTCCAATTCTACCCTCCAGTGTCCAGCCCTGCACAAGAGGGAAAGAGTCCCCTCCTTGGAAATGCCATGGAAATCCTGGGTTTCTGTTCCATTGGTGCTGATAGGGTCATGTGCCCACCTGAAGCCAATCACTGTGCAGGGAGATGTCATGCTTTGATTGGTTAGACTTGAGTCTAACCCTATAGTCACCCTAAGAGGCAGGGATGGAGCTCACACTGCAAAGTGCATAGATTGAGGGGAAGGAGAGATAGTTTTCCATTTCCAAAAAGAAGGCAAATCGTCCCATGTGCCCAGAAATACAGGTCCACCACCATTGGGCACTTACTGGTCAGAGATGCTACATTGTTGGTGAACAGAGGGGCCATGTTTACCTAAAGTTCTAGTTTGCTACATCATTGGGGTCTGGCCTTGTGTTATGGGCTGAGTCTTGAGCCCACAAATTTATATGTAGAACCGCTAATTACCAAGTACTTTAAAAGGTGACTGTATTTGGAGTTAGGGCCTTTAAAGAAGTGACTAATTTGAGATAAGGCTGTTAGGGTGGGCCCTAATCCAATCTGACTGATGTCCTTATAAAAAGAGGAAATTTGTACACACAAAGAAACACCAGGGAGGCATAAATACGGGGGAAAGGCCATGTGAGGACACAGGGAGAAGGGGGCTGTCTGCAAGCCAAGGAGAGAGGCCCTGGGAGAAACCAAACCTGCAGACGCCTTGGTCTTGGACTTCCAGCCTCCAGAACTATGAGAAAATAAATTTCTATGGTTTAAGCCCACTAGTTGGTATTTGTTATGGCAACACTAGTAGAATAATACACCCTGAGTCTGACAAGGAGAAGCAGTAGCCACCATTTGGTATGGACACCTTCATAGAGGTCTGAGTCTTATTCCTTATAGGGTGTGTGGACTAGAGAGGAAAGAGTGTGAGTGACCTCGGTTATAACTTGCATGCCTTGGCTTTAGAGCAGGGACAAGCCCAACAGTTAAAACAGTTCTTTGAGAACAGTGGCTTTAAAACATTTTTTGCCATAGCCCATGATAAATGGATATTAAAACCCAATATGCACACACATATATACAACAGAACTGAAGCAAGAACCTGAGGAAATAAGGTACATTCTTTCTACATGCAATGCACATTGATATCTCCTATTACATTTTCAGTAGTTTTAAAAATGCTGATTTTGAGCCTCTAAATTAATTCATAGCTCACTGGTGGGTCACAGACTGCTGTTTGAAAACACCTCTCAGACTCTCCCAACATTGTCTTGCGTTCCTCCCAGTACAGCTTCAGAAGGCGCTGCTGTGTCCTGGAGTCTTCAAAGTCCTTGTGTATTCCTCACTCTGCTGGGTTTTTGTTCACAGTATTTATCACCATGTGGCATGATGAATTCATTTTATTGTTCAGTCTTATTATCTTTCTCTCCCATTAGCATAAAAAATACCTGAGGGTAAGGGGTTTTTGTCTGTTTTGTGTAGCCATTTTCCCAGCAACAAAGTGGTGCTTGAAGCACAGGGAGTCTGAGCGAAAGCTGTGAATGAATGAATTTGAGACTCCTGGACTGGAAGACACTGCAGATAGCCGTCATCCATTGGAACCTCAGCAGTTGGCTTGTCAGGGAATGGTAGTTCAATTCCCATCTGTCCTCTCTCCTGGGCCTACCCTGGTCCATGGGGACTGGGACTTCACTTTCTACCCCTGACACTGCCCCAGGGAGGCAGTGTCTTAGAGCTGGCCCGGCCCCCTTAATCTCTTCCCTGCCCTTTTGACAAGCCTCCAGCCCTGTCACTTCTTACCGTTGAATTCTTTCTTGCCCTCAGTTCCCAGGTCTGGGGCCCTTTTCATGGCTAGGCCAGTTTCTTGTCCTTGTGGTGGTCCATTGGGGAGTCGCGGGAGGAGGGTGCTTTGAATTGTCCCATTGAATCTGCTGACATTCTTGCTGTGGTCTCTGGTTCAGTAGCTATATAGCCTTGGCATGTTTTTTCTCTGAGTCTTGGCTTTTTCATCTGCAGAGTGGAAAATAATTGTCAATCTCTTGCAGAGCTGCTGTTTAATAGTAGAAGGTGGCAATGCATGTGTAGTACCTGGTATGTAGCAATTGCTGTTTGCAAGCTTTCCTTCTCCCTCCTCCAGCGTTATAGTGCTCTGATGTAAAATGACACAACAGCCAACCCTCAGTCTGTGGATTCAGATACAGGATATCAAACCTGAGTTTAACTCTAGTGCTTAGAGTTGTTGGGGACTGCAGGCCAGATCCACTGGAGGCAGGTGGGAGTCTGAGTAATAGTCTCTTACTCAGGACTAAAGTCAGTCCAGCGGAGTCTCTTGCCCCAGGGCTCCAGGGGCCCAGACCTCTCTCTATGAGCCTATAGTAGTCTGGGTTCTCTAGAGAAACAAAACTAATAGGATATCTATCTATCTATCTATCTATCTATCTATCTATCTATCTATCTATCATCTACATGTCTTTCTGTCTGTCTGTCTATCTATTTAGAGATGTATTAGGAGGTATTGGCTCATGTGGTTATGTAGGCTGAGAAGCCTCAAGCTATGCAGTTAGCAAGCTAGAAACCTGGCATGGCCAATGGTGCAGTTCCAGTCCAAGACTGAGCCCAAAGGCAAGAGAAGAGCTACATCCTGGTGTGAAGACAGGCAAAGAGGAGCCGTTTCTTTACAGGAGGTCCAGCTTTTTGTTTAATTCAGTCCTTCAAAGGATTAGATGAGGCCCACTCACATTAGGGAGGGCCATCTGCTTTACTCAGTCTATGGGTTTAAATGTCAGTTGTGTCCAAAAACACCCTCACAGTCACACCCAGAATATTTAACCAAATATCTGGGCATCCCATGGCCCAGTCAAGTTGACACATAAAATGGACCCTCACCAACACTCCATTCTGGTGCTTCCCTATGCCCATCCAGTTTCTGACTGATCTCACCCTGCTTCTGCCTCAGTGTCATCTCATTCTCCTCCTCCTGCTCCCCCATCCCCAGATCCTGCCAAGCGTCAACTAGTTGGGTGCCCTGGGGACATTTCTGAGGTTCTTTCTCCTGTCCCCATGTGACCCCTAAAGGCAGATCTTTTCCCTTTCTCACATATTTAAAAGGCAACAGGTTTACACAAATCCATTTATTTACACAACCACTCACTCTGTCCTAATTTATGGAAGGCCCACCCTGTGCTTGGCACCATTGAATTCTTACATCAACCCTGAAAAATCAGTGGAATTTACATTTGCCATTGGGAAAGATGTAACTGTGAGGTTAGGTAAACTAGGAAGAGCACAACCAGGGCTCACTTCATATTGCTTTGCTATATGCCAGGTGCTGCAATGGGCATTGCAAAGGGCCTTGAGTGAGTCCTCAGAGCAGAGAGCCCTCTCTGTGTCATTGAGTGGGCAAGAGGAGGAGTCTGGCCTGCCCGTTGCCTGAGCCTTAATGGCTATGAGGCTGGGTGGGGGCCACCTGTTGTATCTGGGAAGACTTAGTGTGCCCTCCTAAGGGGCTTATATTTTGCTTGATAAATGGTTCTGGTGCTTAAAAAATAATTTGGAAACCACTGTTGTGAAAGATTGGGAGTCCCTGAAGAATTTTAAGCAGGGAAGCAATATGATTACATTTGCATTTTAAAAAGGGAGACAAAGACAATTTAGTAAAAATAAATCTCCTTAATCACATCATCACAGCAGAGCAGCTTCCCTCTGGGTACATTCTCTCCCTGCCTTGATCAAATGCGGGGGTTTTTATACAGTTGTGAACTTCACCATGTTCGATTTGCATTCTTCTTTCTCACTCAATGGTACGTGTCCTCCAGTGGCCTTCCTAGTGATCCTCTGGAGTGGCAGCCTGTTAATGCCTTCACAGTCTTCCTTCACTTCTTCATTCTTGTATTACGGGGCATTCACCCAGTGGTGGCACCACATAAGTGATAACTACTATTATTATCATTTAAATTGCATCTGATTTTTCTGTTTGTGTGTGTGTGTGTGCGCGTGCGTGTGTTTTGAGATGGAGTTTTGCTTTTGTTGTTCAGGCTGAAGTGCAATGGTGCGATCTCAGCTCACTGCAACCTCTGCCTCCCAGGTTCAAGTGATTCTCCTGCCTCAGCCTCCTGAGTAGCTGGGATTACAGGCGCCTGCCACCATGACTGGCTAATTTTATATTTTTAGTAGAGACGGGATTTCTCCATGTTGGTCAGGCTGGTCTCAAACGCTCGACCTCAGGTGATCCACCAGCCTCAGCCTTCCAAAGTGCTAGGACTATAGGAGTGAGCCACCATGCCCAGCCAATTTTTCTATTTTATAAATGCCATAAAAATAAACGTACTTGACCCCAAAGCTTTTTCAGTTCCATCTGGACGTTTTCTCCTGGATATATTCCTACCAATAAGATCCTGGGTCAAAGATCCTAAATGCTTTTCTAAAAATGTTTTAATAGACTTTAATGTTTGGAGCAGTTTTAGATTCACAGCAAATTTGAATTGAAAATACGGGGATTTTTCCTATATCCCCATTCCTCTACATGCACAGCTTTCTCCTATAGACACCATGAAAATCCTGTACCAGAAGGTATATTTGTTACAATCAGTGAAACTACAATGATACACCATTATCACTGAGAGCTCATAGTTTAAACAGAGGTTCACTCTTGATGTTGTACATTCTATGTGTTTTGACATATGTATAAAGACATGTATCCACTGTCATGCTATTGCTGAAGTCAAATAAGGAGATGAATCTCTAAATTTAAAACAATTTAGCTGGGAAGCAAGAATTGCAGTTTGGGGTATACTCACAGACTGGGTGATCTTTGGTGTGTCTAAAGAACAAAGAGGAGGTTGGAATTTTTATTAGGAATAAAAATGTTAGTTTGAAAGAAAACTCATCAGCACTTGGGAAGGTTTTGGGAACTGAAAGCTCCGATTGGTGAGTGACAGTGGGTGGCAAAATGAGTCTTAGAGTCCCAGCAGATCCTTTCAGCAGTTGGGCTTATGGAAAAATTTAATTCTTGGAGTAGGTGCTATGTGCCCCAAGTTCATTTTCTTCCTGGCTCCTGGACTCTGATTTAGTTGGATGTGCAAGTGGGATATGAAAGCCTCATACAGAGTAGTTTCACGGCCCCCCAAACCCTCTGTGCTCCACTTATTTATCTCTTCCTCCCTCTAAACCTGTGATCTTTTTATACTTCCCTAGTTTTGTTTTTTTCAGAATATCATGTGGCTAGGATCATATAGTATGTAGCCTTTTCAGAACTACTTATTTCACCTAGTAGTATGCATTTCAGGCTCTTCCATGCCTTTTCATGGCTTGATAGCTCATTTCTTTTTAGCACTGAACAATATTTCATTGTCTGCATGTACCAGTTTATTTATCCATTCATCCGCTGAGGGACACCATTTGCTTCCAAGTTTTGACAACTATGAATAAGGCTGCTATAAAATTATGTGTGCAGGTTCTTGTGTGGACATAAGTTTTCAACTTCTTTTGGTAATTACGAAGGAGTACGATCGCTCGATTGTATGGTAAGCATATGTTTAGTTTTGTGAAAAACACACATACCAAACTGTCTTCTAAAATGGCTGTACCATTTTGCAATCCCACCAACAATGATTGAGAGTTCCTTTGTTCCACATCCTCGCCAACATGGTGTTGCTAGTGTTCTGGTATTTGGACATTCTAATAGCATTCTAAATGCTTTTTTATGCACTAGACTTGAGCAGTTTCTTTCCATTTGTGATGGAGCTAAGCCCAAAACCAGCATTGGCCAGCACCAATCTGAGCAGTCTTGGTCCATGGCTACATGAGGACAGACCTGTGCCACATCAGGAGTGTGGGAGGTGGTGGACCCTGTGCCATTCCCTTCAGATCCCCCCATCAGGCCAACTCATTCACCCCTAGCCCCAAGAAGGCCAGATTCTCCCAGCTCCCATCTGCCTTCCTCATGAGTAACTGCCCTCAACTGGAGGGAAGTGGCTTGCCCAGGGTTAGGCTGGCAAGGGCATCCTGAGACCAGGGCATGCAGATTTGAAAATACAAAGGTAGGGTCAGCTTCTCCCTCTGCCTTGTCCTGCATTCCTCATTCTATACAGTGGACCCCAAGATCACTCCTGCATGGACTTCTGCATACCTCTTTCTGCCCCAAAGTCTGTTTTCAGGGAACTCAACATCAAGCAGTGAGTGACTCGAGCTTACATCCTCTCCTAGGGGAATGCAGCCTCAGTCTCCCAAAAAACACACTTGATGAAGGGCTGGGGGTATCCAGTCTCCCCGTTTTCAGGGGGCTACTCATTGAACACCTTCTTGTGCAGCAGCAATGATGCCAAAGCTAAGACCTCCCTGGTGAGAAGAGACAGTATGCTGGGAGTGCATGTAGACAGAAATGTTAAATGAATTAAAAAAATACATGGAGTTTTAGGACCAGGGTTTTGCTGTGCCTTTTGGTAAGGTGTGGTATCATGGAAAGTGTGGGGCGAACAAATCTTGTTTCTATCACTTCCAAGTGCTGTGAGCTTCGCCTTGTTGAATGACCTCTCTCCTTGCTTGTCTTGGCAATGGCCATGACAATGCCATCTTCAGAGTATTTCTGTGAGAATCGTAAGAGTCTTATGTGTTCTGTGAACTACCTGGCATAAAACAGGGGCTCAAAAACAGCTCCTGTACTCTCCTTTCTGTTTGTGTCCTGGGGTTTGGCCATGTTTCTAATGTAGTGGAAAATAATATCCCAGGTGGGCACCTTGAGGAAGGCTCTTTCTCTGGAGCCCTCCTGGAATTGTGAGTACAGAGAACGTTTTCATTCTGCTCAGAGTCCCCCGGACAGTGTCTTGATTTGCCCTCCCCCTCTACATCTTACTTCCAGCAGGTGGAGAGTAAGCCATACTTTCATGTTGAAGATTACATCCCAGCGAGTCTGATAGAGAGGACGACTGCACTCCGGGTCCAAGTCGAAGTCTCAGAGATGCACCGACTCAGCTCTGCACTCTGGGGAGAGGATGCTGAGCTGGAGTTCTTAAGGGTAAGGCCTTCTTGACTTGGAGAGAGGTGTTAGTCTTCAAGGGAATGCAGCCAGGGATCCCCTCCAGAGCCTTCTTGGCGGTGGGGAGGCAGGTGTGTGCAGACCCACAAGGAGGCACAAGCAAGGGTGGAGCCCTAGGAGGCAGGGAGGGGCAAGGAGAGGCTTCTGGAAGCAGCTGGCATTGGAAATAATCCCAAAGAGGGCAGGATTGAGTGAGCTGGGGTGGGTGTGGTAGGGCTTTTCCTTAATGTTTTTTTTTTTTTTTTCTTCTTGCATATAGAGTCTCACTCTTTGCCTTGGGATTATAGGTGCACTCCATGCCTGGCTAATTTTTGTATTTTAGCAGAGATGGGGTTTCACCATGTTGATCAGGCTGGTCTGAAACTCCTGACCTCAGGTGATCCACCAGGCTTGGTCTCCCAAAGTGCTGGGATTACAGGCATGAGCCACTGCCCCCAGCCAAATCTTAGATCAGCATTCCAGACACTTTCCTGCAAGCAGGGTGGCAACATTTTTTATAGTTGACACATAGGACAACAGAAGTATAAGATCAGAGAACCAGAGAAAAGTTGTTGCAAGACCGCAAGTTTGCAGCCCTCCAGGGAGCAGTTCTCAACAGAGCACAGCTGCTGTGGCCCATGCACAGGGGTGCAGCTTGGGCCCCCTCTCTCTTCACCAGTGGGGCAAAAACGGTGGCACTGCAGACCCCCGTGCAGGCACACACAATGATGAATACATTTTGCTACTCCACAACCTCCCCTTGCTGTGGGCAGGCACTGGAAAATGGAGACAAAAAGCAGGTGCTCTTTTTTCCCAGGAAGCTCCACATCTCATGGGGAGGATTGCGGCATACCCACAGGCACACAAAGCAATAAACGCTCAATGGAACAAGAATAATACCAGCTACCCTGTGTCAAGATGTGGGGACCAGGAAGGGAGTGGCCACCCTGCTGGTGCAGATGCAGCTGGGGGGGCAAGTGGGAGGAGACTCACAGCTTCCGCAGGACGGGATACAGGCTGGGGAATTCGATTAGGGGAGCAGTTTTAAAAGGAGGCTAGGAGATTTGTACATTTTTCTGTACAAAAGTCAGGTAGAAATATTCTGTTTGTGTTTTCTTGCCCTTAATTGAGATAGGTACTTGAAAACAAACCAGCCAAAGTGAGGTCAGGCCTTTGCATTTTAGCCAGTCATTTTGCAGAACTATCCCTGTACCTAACACGGTGCAGCCTGCGTTTCACTTGAGAAGCACTGACGAAGCGTGATCAAGGCACTCTCTAATCAGGGCTGCACATGTGTACCCTATCAAGGGGATGAACCTTTCCCTTGATGAGGAACCAGTGGGAACTTCAAAGCCATGTGATAATGAGTGGTCACAGAGCCACGGAACCACAGAATTCAGTCTAGAGGCCAAGGACCCAAACCTGCAGCAGGTGTCTGCAGGATGGACGTTGCCTTCTGGCCTCTGCCCAGACCCTGACTTTGTGTGCTGAGCTCGCTGTCAGGGTCCCTCCCTTCCTCATTGACAGATGAAATACGATTGTAAGAGAGGCTACCAGCCTCAGAAGCAAAAACACAGGAACCTTTTTTCCCCATTCACAGAAAGCACTGAATAGATTTGATTTCATTTACGTGCAATCTTTATGGTTTCAAGGAGCACTCTTGCTTTTGTAATTCCCCTGGTGGACTGGTTGGGGCTGTTAATGCTGGTGTTGCCTGCTGGTGGCACAGAGAGACAAACTAGACAGGGCTTTGTCACTGAGAGCCTCTCATTAGGGTGAGGGTTTGTTAAAGGTTTTTTCCCCTTCCCTGATTATAAAAGTAAACATTTCCTCATAATTCTGCCGCCTGGAGATCGCGCAATTACATCTGGGTATAGTCATCCTTCTCTCTTTGGTCTGTGCATTGCTATATAGGTGTACATGCATATATGTTTAAGTCAGATTTATATTATATATGCACTTTTTCGTATGCATATAATCCCATAATTCTAAAAATTTGAAAACTTCTTTTGAATTAACATAGGTTGTACTCTAATTTTTTCTCTCAGTGCTCTATTATTTAACGTATAAATCGTTTCCAGTGTGGGACTATTTGAAACAATACTGGGATTAGCATCTTTTCCATATAAATCTTTGCTATATTTCTGCTTCATTCCTTAGGGATAGAATCTCATGAGTGGAACTACAGGGTTGAAGGTAATAAACATTTTGAACATTGTTGGTGTATGTTACTAAGACACCTTGCACTGCAGCTGTTTCTGGACATTTCCCATCTCTTCTGCTGGGCCAATGCCTGGAGTGCCCTGGATCCTCAGAGCCCAGCACAGAGCTCTGTTACTACTATACAAGCATTCCTGGATTATTTAATTAGAGCTCCTTGTGGCTCTTGTTTTTCCTTAGAAAAAGGTGGAAACCGTTATCAGGAGGCTGCCTCTTGGCCCCCAGCTCACTGATGACTAACTCTGCCAGTTCAGCATCTCATACTAGCAGCAGACTGGGCAGGAGCCCCGTTTGGGGAATGCTAAATACTGTAGTCTCTGTGTGGATTCACAACTATATTAGCTTATTAATCCCAGAACAACCTGTTTAATGTGAATTCAGTGTTTCCTAACTTCCTCAGCCATGGAGCCATTTTCCCACATAGTTGTGGGTTGTAATATGTTATTAAAACATTTTTTTCTTGCTATTGAAATCATACTGGTTTTATCCTGTAACAAATGCATTCTCCTGATAATTACAAATGCTTTATAAATATCCTTTGTAAAGGGTGGCTGATAATCAATTTTAAGACACTGTTGTTTTTATAGGAAATCATTTACTGCTGGGAGCTGGTTTCCCCAAATCACTCCCACAAATCTGTACTGAACAGCATTATGAGAAGGAGTTGCTCTGATTATTCAGCATATTTGGGTGGAATTATAAGGTCAGAAAACATGAATTGTGAATCTCTTGATGAATATCCAGAAATAATAATCCATTTGTTTCAAAGAATGTTCAATACAGCAAGGGTGCTGTGTGGCTGGCAGGCAGGAGTGCTTGGTCCCATCTCAACTTTGCTGCCTGTTGTAGGGAAGACAGGCCCCATAGTAAGATGGCCCAAAGCACCTGGAGAGGAAATGACCCCCTGAAAGGAAAACCAGCAATAACAAGGCAAAGGGGGCAAGGAGAAGCATCCTAGGAAACTCCCTAGTAGGCAGGGAATGAAGGCAGACATCATTATTTTATTGTTTTACAGACCGAAGATGCCATTGACAATATTAAGCATTTCCAGGCCTTTTGGATTCCCTGTATTTTAGTTTTTAAGAGTGAAGACTCAGGAGCAAAGGCTCATCTTTTCACATTTTCCATTCCTGGCTCCAAAGCAGGAACTGAGACAGGTTTTGTAATCAAGAGATAGCTTCACCATCTCTGTGATTGTTCTGAAGATTAAATAATAATGAAATTATGCTGGGAAAGACTTAGCATAGTGCTTTACCAGTAGGAAACTTGAGGCCCAAAGAACTGAAAAGTATCATGTCTCTCTCTGTATAGTTAAACAATAAATTAAATATAAACAAATACTAAACAATTGAAAAAGCATAAGTCTAGCAAAGGCATCTTTATCCTAACAAGGACTACTTATTAATGCTTAAATTTTTTTAAAGAAATAGCACACGAATTCTTTAAAAGTATCCACCTAATTAACTTGGGGTGGTCCTGCTTTGTTAAACTTGAATCACATGCCCAGTCTGGCCACTGGATATTTTAGCACCAGCTCTCAGTAAGTATTGATTTGGATGATGATGATGATGATGATGATGACACGGTCTCTCCAAAGTTAAACAAAGGAGGCTTAGGGTTCAGAAATGTAATCAGAACCCTGTGTGAAGAGCTGTGGAGTCTGCAGGCAGCATAAGCTGTCTGCATGGGCTTCATCAACGGTGGATGGGCAAGGAGCCTGAGAGAGGAGCTCTCAAAAGCCATCATTTGTCCCTGTTTTTGTGACCCTGCCTGGGGGTGAGAGAGATTAGATAGGACATGGATGCTTTCTGCTGGGGCATAGGAATGGAATACTAGATCTCAGCATTGCAGCTCTTCTGAGAGGGTTACAAATGTGTGGAGCAAGAGGTCCTTGCTGTGGGTCCCAGAGACACATCAACCTTCTGATGGGGACTGGCATCTTCCTGGTGAAGATAAAGGTGGGAAAGCCCAGGGTGGGAAAGTGATTACCATTCAGATGTAGTAACATTTGTGTTCATTCTATACTCAGGTCTCTTATGAGCTTGGTGGCCTAATGCAGTCCCCAGGTCCAATTGACCCATGGCCCCTGGCAAAATTTATTTCCCTAATCTGGTAGACAGAGGCAAGACCTTGGGCTATGGAAACTCCCACCAAGGCATTGCTACATGGTGAGAAATGCCAAAATGAATGGCCATTGTCTCTGCAGGGTGGTTCACAACTAACACTGGTGATCTGGAACGTTGCTTTCTGTGCCTGAGCCTCAGTTTTCCTATCTGTCATGTAAAGGAGTTGGAACAGAAAGTATTGTAGACTCTGATTGACACAACCAGGAAAAGAAATCTCTTACCTTGAGATGTCCCAGAAGAGTATGAATTCTAAAAATCTTATTCAGAATATTATTATTCCACTGTATTATTTTCATAATAACTGTGTTCTAAGTACTGTTTTAAGTATTCCGTGAGAAAAGTATTCCTTGGGATACAAAAAAAAAAAAAAAAAAGGAAAATTCTATTGTATCAGAGATGCAGAGAAATTCTGTACATAGCAAATAAATTTGTTCGACCATGTTTCCTAAACTTGGCAATTCTACTCTTTTTTTTCGAACTCCCATCAATGTGTTTGGCATGGAGTGAATGGTGTGAGGCCCATTATTTTAAACCATGTGCCTACCTCTTCTAAATCAGATTTTTTTTTCTCCAGGTCACTCAGCAGCTCCCAGAGTACGGTGTACTGGTTTACCAAATATTCTCAGAGAAGAAGAGGCCAGAAGAGGAGATGGCCCTGGGGATCTGTGCCAAAGGTGTCACAGTATATGAAGTGAAAAACAACAGCAGAATTGCAACTTTACAGTTTCAGTGGAGAGAAACCGGGAAGATTTCAACTTATGTGAGTGTGGCTCAGTTGATAAATAACCTGCACTTCATTTTCCTTTGATTCATTGGCTGCTTAAAGTGGCAATGGGTCATGGGTTATATGGCTTTCTCCTGACTGAACATTCTCACAGCCTGTCTGTTCATTAACGTGCATTCTGAGGCATTGCAGGATATTTGGAAGAAGTCTACCAGGGGATTTTGGGAGGTCCTTAGGAGGCTATTTCTTCCCTACCGTTCCTTGCCTGGACCCCCACACAGCCCAATGAACAGCCATTGGTCTAAAAGGCTACACTTTCCTTTTGGGTAAAGTTCTCTTAATTTGGAGACTCCATTAATGTTGAGAGCAAGGTTAGAGGTGGGAGATGGGGGGTTGAGGGTATAGTTTAAGTTGAGTGGAGCCTGCAAGGTTTGAAACTTCTTCCCGTGTTTTAATTTTCCCCTTGCACACAGTGTGCCGAGGCCTCTGGTCTGTCTCTGAGGACTACAGATGTGCTGCGGGACACTGAGGATTGTAAATTTTTGATAGCTCTTGAAAATTTCAAAGTCTATTTTTGAAATACAAAGTCCCCATTAAATATATAACATTTGGAATCTACTTGAACACTATCTGCATGAATATTTCTACCTCCTGAAGTGAGTCACTCGGGCACTGTACCCTGGTGGCTGACAACCCCTGCCTTTCCTATAGTTGTTACAGTCAGTATCTGCGTCACTTCAGTGATGATTTATTATAAAATATGAAGCTCTTTATCTTGTGGCCCATGAAAAATTTTTTTTTCTATTTAATTTTCTCTATGGTTAAAAACATTTTCTATCTAGATCACTATTTGTATCATCTGATGTTAAGAGTTTCCAGGGTAGAACAAAATTGCTTTCATCCATTTTCAGGATATTTCTTTTATTTCATCCATCTTGGCTTTGAAGTTATCATATTGTCAAGATACAATTTCATAATAAGTAATTGTTTGTCTTCAGGAAAAAAGCTTACATCTGAAAATAAACAATAATTGAGCACAATTTAATTGAGTTTATTCAAGTGGTCTGTACATTATCAGGAAATTGACTTTTTTTCAAAATTATTTTGACCAAACTCAAATGAAACAATATTTATATTTGTGAATTTTTCAGAATTTTAATTACTCAAATTATTTTAACTCAACTGAAAGATTATATGAAGAACTTTAATAAATTGAATACTACTATATTACTTATTTTCTTTATTGCATGTTTAATTGTTCAGAGTTTTCAGTGAACTGTATTTAAAACACTCATAAAAATGCAGATAACCTAAAAAGTAATTTTTTTAAAATGGAATTTTTTGAAGCTGTAAAGCTCAACAGTCCCCTTAAGTAGGTATTTTATGTATAAATTGGTTTAACTTTTATGGATATTTGTTTCCCCCTCATCAGGGGATTTCTTTATTAATTAGTTGATTATTTCTTGATTAAAACTGGGAAGTCATCAGGCTCAGAAGACAAACTTAGTGGCTTAAAAAATAATTAATTAGGAGTTCCATTCTCTGATCATCATCCTCTTCCTTGGCATGAAAAACTTATTTTTACAGAATAGTCATCGGATGAAGTAATGTCACCAGCAGCTTGCTGCAAATCAAGCATCTTATGCAGAAAATGACTTGAAGTCTTTGTGTTTCTGTAAGCACAAAATAGGGAATTCAGTGAACAATATGAAGGTTAACTCAGGAAAGTGGTTTTAATTTTGCTTTTTAATACCTGAGGCCAAAATTCTTCAAACAATTACAGATCATTCATCTTGCTGGCCTGCACCAAAGCAGCAAAGGAAATAGAGAAAGATGCCATTTCTAAACAATATGATTCGCAGAAGTGTTAGCATCCACGTGTGGTTTGATTGTTCAATCAAAAGCCCGTTCCTTCTGGAACAATAAACCTACGCATGTTAGTAACTGTTCTTCGTTATCACCACTAGTTAAATCTCTAAAGAGAAATACATGGAAACAGAAGCATATACAGGCTACGTAGGGCCCTCTTTATGAAAAAGAATACAAAGTTACACATGATAGCATGAAAGAAATCTTTAGAATGAGAAAAGAAATCACAAAAACTTCATGAATTTTTAAAAGCTGAACAAATCCTGCAAATATCACAAAAGTCAGCAAGTAATATTTTTATTAACTCCCTGGCAATGTCTATAATACTTTTTTTCTTTAAAATTTTTAATGGCATACTCTGATTATTTTTCCATATGATGGCATTTTGTAACATTTTCTCTAGAGAGGATAAAAATATAGTTTAAATATAGTTCAGCTTTTCTTCTAGCACAGTGGATTGAAGTCTGTTTTTATTATTGATCTTGAACTCCCGACCTCAGGTAATCCACCCACCTTGGCCTCCAAAGTGCTGGATTACAGGCGTGAGCCACCGAGCCCGGCCTTGTTTTTATTATTGAAAAGATTAATCGGATACATGAAACCTGCAGCTTTGCACGGAAACGTTTTTCTCTTTCTAGTGCTGCTACAGAGTTCTTTGCTGCAAATGCAGGAAACTTAACAAATTCTATTTCGTGGGATTTCCATTAAAAATTGCGTGGTGTATTGATAGTGGAGTATACACAATTATAGAGTATATCCCTGATAGGGCAGCATTTCAATTGGATGAGTATTTTTGAGAACTAAATTATAGTTTTTCATTTTTGATGATCGCAAAAATTTCCTGCAGATCAGCCACTGGCTCTGTACAGCTCATGCTTCTTTCGGGCACTGGGTATTGTAGGGCATGGTCAATTTCATATGGTTGCTGACCCTGCACCTTTCTGCTGAGATTTAAGTGAGAGAGAAAAATGGAAGGAGTATTCTGGGATGGCTCGCAATAAAGTAACTATTCTAGAAGAGACTTCAAAATCACCTAAATAAATCCAACTAAATCTAAACCAAGTATATCCCCATCTCAACTTCTTAGAGGAATCTGGTCCGTGTCATCCAACACCACCTGGTGTATCCCACCTGTTGTGAAGAGAAGTGGCAAGGAGTGAATGTTTGAGTAGAAGGAGTCAGTGGTCTTAACCAGTTGGGGTGAAAACATCTTACTTTCTGCATATTATGAGACCATGTAAATGTATTGTCAGGAAGCGGTGACCCAAGTGAGGGCCCTGGAGCTTCATCTTATTAGCTTTGTGGCAAATCTGCCCTGCCTAGAAAAATATTATTTGTATTTTATACAAAGGTGTATCAAAACAAATAGCAACAACAAAACAAAACAAAATAAAAAAAACTCCTGGGGATGAAAATATTCAAAATTGTAAACAGATGCTTTGAAACCAACATGTTACAGAAGCACCTGCTATGAATTGCTTGGGAGCGAAAGTAATCGGGGTTTTTGCCATTAGAAGTTTTTCTCCATTTAAAGTTAATGGCGAAAGCTGCGATTACTTTTGCACTAACCTAATATGTTTCTACTGCAACCACAGAAGTGTAAAGAAAGGATTTCATGCTGGTGCTGAAAACCCAGAGATTGGAGTTATACATCATCGTATACACAGAGCAGCAGCTCGCCTATGAGAAAGTTTGTCTGCGGATAAGAATTTTCTATTAAATGATGTTATCAAAAATGGTGATAAATGGAAATAAAATCCAAACCACTACAGTCAAGACTGTTTTCAGTTTTATGTCAAGAAATGGAATCAGCATTCCACTCTGGTGTTTGAGACCTTGGAGCACAGGCATCTGAAAGGAGAGTTTTGCTGAGAGTTTATAAGCTAAAAGAAACTTCGGGGGGTGTGTGTGTGTGTGTGTGTGTGTGTGTGTGTGTGTGTGTGAATGATTCTCTCTTTTCAGATATGTTAAAAATAGTTGTTACATTTTAAAAAGTGATTTATTCTTTCAAGGCACAGTGGCTCACGCCTGTTAATCCCAGCACTTTGGGAGGCTGAGGCAGGAGTATCACTTAAGCCCAGGAGTTCAAGACCAGCCTGGGCAGCATAGGGATACCCCTGTATCTATTAAAAAACACAAAAATTAGCTGGGTGTGGTGGTGCCTGCCTGTGGTCACAGCTACCTGGGAGGCTGAGGTGAGAGGATCGCTTAAACCCAGTATGTCAAGGTATCAGTGAGCTATGATTGTGTCACTGCACTCCAGCCTGGGTGACAGAGAAAGACCCTGTCTCAAAAAAGGAGTGACTTGTTCATATAAAAATGCTTAATATCTGAATAAACTTAATATAAAACTGTCAGGATTGCATGAAAGCCTACCAGTGTGTACTGAAAAAGTGTATGGATTTCAAGCAAATATTCAACTTTGAAAAAGTGTGGATACATGATCAGTTGAACATTAAAGAAGAATTATTATGACTAGTAGAGCAGCATCTATGAATGCTTGAGAAAACACATCATTTAAAGAAATACTAGTTATAGTACAGTTCAATTGGATTCAGAATCCGTTCCTATTAGCCTAAGGAGGCTTTGTTTTGATTTATTGAGTATAATAATATTAAGCATCTATAATATAAGCATCTATACTTCAGTATCATCTCTTGTATTTAAAACAAAAGTTAATCTGAGGTAAAAGTGTATACTTTGAAATATTTATTCTGACCCTTAACACTTTCCATCTCATGAACATCAAAGATTTTCTTATTTTAATCTACCATTTTAAAAACAAAATTGGGCAGGGCACAATGGCTCACTCCTGTAATCCCAGCACATTGAAAAAAAAAAAAAAAAAAAAAAAAGAGTATACAGAGAATGAGCAAGTTATCTAAAATTAAGTTAATGGTAAAAGGGAGTTTCTCAGAGAAAAAGCAATGAATATTTATCTGCCTTTTGTTGAAATCTGACGTGCGTGAATGGAGTTTCTTGGAAATGGTGACTATCAGGAATTAAAAGAGATCAGCCTTAAGGAGGATCAGGGGTTTCCAGGAGCCCTTTCAGGCATAAGCCCTGTTTCTATAAAGTTATCTTTATAGGAGCAAGCTGAGGGTTCTTATTGAAATAGATGGAATATCTAGAATGAAGATTTTATTTGGGAGTTTTATATTAATTGATATTTAATATTACCTAGATTATTTTATTATTCTTATCAGAATCATATATTACACAAATATTTTTTTTCACAAGGCTCTATACAGGTTGCCTCACATAGGTCATCTTCACCGGTTTAGCCCAGTGAGCTGGACAAATATCATCACTTTGTATATGGGCCTTGAAGGTATAATGCGGGGAAGCATTTCTTTGTGGTGTGACCTAATTCCTGTGGCATTTTGAGGACACTTGCTCTTTTTTTTCATCTGTAGAATGAAAATACTGATAGAATCTCTTATTCTGTAGCTGTGAAGACAAAATAAATTATACTCCTAAAGCACTTAGAATAGAATCTGCCACGTTATAACCAGAAATATTACAACACACAGGTTTTGTTTGTTTGTTTTTTTATCTTTTTCATAACCCGACTAGTGGAGGTTTTGTCGACAACTTCTTGGAGTCTGTGCAATAACAACAATGGGAATACTCAGTGGCTTTTCATAAGGCACAGACCAATGTACCTGACCCATTTCATATTCTTTACACCCAGCATGCTCCTTGGAAAATAGCAATTGTTTGATAAACAATTTGATTGAAGAATGAAGGAAAAACTAAAAAGAGGGATTTTCTTTAAGCTAAGAAAAATATCAGGCTGGTCAAGCACAGTGGCTCACTCCTGTCATCCCAGCACTTTGGGAGGCCGAGGTGGGAGGATCACCTGAGGTAAGGAGTTTGAGACCAGCCTGACCAACATCAAGAAACCCCATCTCTACTAAAAATACAAAGTTAGCTGGGCAACAAGAGCAAAACTCTGTCTCAAAAGAAAAAAAAGAAAGAAAAAGAAAAATATCAGGCCATGGTCAGACAGCATCTGCCATGTACTCCTGGATGCCTGCTACAGGATGTGGAACTGAGGGACTGAGCATTTTCTTGCAGTTGTGCATCAGTGGAGGGTTGACGGTGATCAATCTATTAAAGTCCATGTTTGCTTTCTTCAGCAAAAAAAGTTCACCATCACAAGCAGTGTCACTGGGAAGAAGCACACATTTGTCACAGATTCAGCCAAGACCAGTAAATACTTACTGGACCTCTGCTCAGCCCAGCATGGGTTTAATGCACAGATGGGCTCTGGGCCGCCTTCCCATGTTTTATTTGGTGAGTAAAAGCTATATTCTTCACATTCACTTTAAAAAGTTTGTTATTTCATAAAATAATTTGTACAAATAGATACAATTGATCTGGGGACCTCTGATAGAGTTGTAAGTCTCTCTAATAATGACAGAAATACAATAAAAATGAGATACAGTTTTATTTTCTCATGTTGGCAAGAACTAAAATAAAATAACACTGGGAGGGTAAATCGATATGATCTTGTCAGGGGGCAATTTGAAATATACATCAAAAGCCTTAAAAAGTACGTGTCCTCTTGGCCCCTTAATTTTACTTGCAGATAGATATTTATCCTAAGACAATCAATATAGAGGTACACAAAAGTTGCTGCCCATGGATATCTACGAGGGTGTCACTTATGATAGTGACCACTTGAAAGCAATCTAAGTATCCAAACATAGAAGACTAGATAAACCAAGAACATTTATATAATTTATACAGTAAAATTAGTTTTTGGACAATGATGATATGTGAAACTGTACATATTATGGTGCTAAGTGAGGAAAAGGAAGTTAAAAGACTGTATCTAGCACTGTCCAATGACACTTTCTTCAATGATGGAAATATCTGCCCTGTTAGTGTGGCAGTCACTAGCAACACAGACCTATCATGAACATAAATTCTCTGAAAAGGAATTTGAAGGAAAGAAAATTTATTCCAGTCAGCCTGCAAACCTGGAAGACATAACCTTTGGTATAAAACAAAGATGTTTTCTAGAGAACAAAGAGAGGGCTTGGGTTTTATAGAGAGCGTTCCCACCCAGGTTCCCAATCAAGTTCATTTATGCAAATGAGGGAGTCAAAGTTGCATAGTTTGGATTTGTTGATGCAGTGATGTTCTGACTGGTTGATACAGCTGAACCCTCATTTCAGGAGGCAGGTGAGCTCTGACTGGTTGGTTCAGGTGAGTTCTGAGTCCCGAAGTTAAACAGAAGGGTGGGTATTCAGGGAACTCATAGTACCCTAGTCAGCAAATGGCCGCTTGGCTTTATTTTATTTATTTTTATTTTTTAGGTTTTAGGTTTTACTTACTTATGAAACATAAAGCAATTTTGGACAAAAGGTAACAAACCTTGACATTTCTATGGCTTAGTATATCAAAGGTTTGCTTCTCAGGCACTTCTTAGTTTGGCTGTTTGCTGTTTTGCATCTCTCCTCCAGTGAATTGGGGTCTCACCTGCTTCCACAGAGAGCTCCATTATCTAGAACAATTACTCCAGAAAGGAAAGCGAGAGCTGCAAAATTGCACAAGACATTTTAAGAGTCAGACGCCAAAGTGACTCATATTCCTTCCATCTGCATTTCATTAACAGAACATAGTTACACGACCCCCAGGACAACTGGAAAGGACTTCCTGTGTGCCCAGGAACAGGAAGTGGTGTGATGCTACACCATGGCCCTTGCCGTTGATGGCTGCAGCCATCTGCTGTATCACCCTTAATTCAGAGTTTGGTATTAAATTCATAGCAAGGCCAGATTACTGAAGAGGCAGAGTTTGTAATTTGTGTTTAGATTAGAATCCTTGCAAGGTAAAACACTAAAATGTCTCTGCAGTACACATAATCTAAAGATCAGGTGGACAGGATGATAATCTGAATGCAGCACAGTTGAAGATTACCTATCAAGAAGAATAACAAGGAATATCCTATTAAACAATCGTGGGAACACCTGTACCAATCGGGAGGTTATTTCCTGCTGCTTAGCAATTACAGTGAGAAATGTAACTCATCACATTCTCCTACTTTTGGTAAATTGGCAGATCTTTGCTAAGCAAATAATATAAATACCCTTATTTTACCAGGACCATATCTTAAAAATTTAAGGTACCTTGTATAGTAGGATTTTTTTTTGGCCTGATCTCATTTTTTTAAAACAAATTTCAACTTTTATTTTAGATACAAGGGGTACATGTGCAGATTTGTACATGGGAATATCATGTGATGCTGAGGTTTGGGGTCTGGATCCTGTCACCTTGGTAGTCAGCATGGTATCTCATAGGTAGTTTTACAACCCACCTCACATTCCTCCACCCTCTAGTATTCCAGTGTCTATTGTTCCCATATTTATGTCTATGTATGATCAATGCTTAGCTCCTGCTTATAAGGAAGAACACGCGGTATTTGATTTTCCATTCCTGCACGAATTTGCTTAGGATTATGGCTTCCAGCTCCATCCATGTTGCTGGATACAAAATCAATGTACAAAAACCTGATCTCTATATACCAACAACATCTCAGGCTGAGAGTGAAATCAAGAACACAATCCCATTTAAACAATAGCCACAAAGAAAATGAAATGCCAAGGGATACAGCTAACAAGGAAAGTGAACAATCTCTGCAAGGAGAACTACAAAACACTGCTGAAAGAAATCAGAGATGACACAAATAAATGGAAAACTATTCTATGCTTATGGATTGGAAGAATCAATATTGCAAAAATGGCCATACTGCCCAAAGCGATTTACAGATTCAATGGTATTCCTATCAAAGTACCAATGTCATTCTTCACCAAATTAGAAAAAGGCTATTCTAAAATTCACATGGGACCTAAAAAGAGCCTGAATAGCCAAAGCAATCTACTTTAAATTTGGGCCCAGCTAGCCGCTCAGAATTCATCTTGAGGGATTGGCTCTTTCAAGTTCACATTTGTTCACACTATTGAGTACTTGAAAGGTGGCAAAAAGAATGAGGGATTAAATTTTCAATGTAATTTAATTTTCATCCAAATAAATTTAAATGGCTACATGTGCCTACTGTTTTGAATAGCATAGTTATAGATAGATACACAACACTAATTTGGTTAATATTAACGTGTTATAAGAAAGAATACAGAAATGAACTGCACCAAAATGTTACTTGTTATTACTTTTGGGAGTTAGGCATGTGATCATGACTGTTTTCTCTGCATTACCATTTTTGATATTTGTTAAACTTACAACAATGAACATGTATTATTGATAAAACTAAGAATGTGACTATTGGTTAAAATGAGGCACACATCACATAAGGCTAGTTAATATTTATTGAGCATTTACGAAGTGCTATGGAGCTATTTACTTTTTCTTGGCATTATGCTAAGTACTTACACTAATTATCTCCCTTATGTTCATGATTTACTGTTTACTCAAACTGCCCTTGTTAAGTAGCCCCACGAGGCAGGTACTAGCATTATGCAGAGGAGCAAACTGAGGCTTGGAGAAGTTAAGTAATGTGCTAACTGCTTGGTGGTGGGTCTAGCCGAGGTCTGAACCTGTGGCTGTTGGGGCCCAGTGCCTGTACCATGGCCTTTCATAACCAGCCAAAGCATGGACTTCAGTGCTAGAGAGACTGGGTTTTGCGCACTGGCTTTACCACAGCTGCTGTCAATCTCTAAGCGTTAGTTCTTCTTTGGTCATAAAAGGGAGCAGTATAATATAGTGGTTAACACCCTTCATGTTCAGAGCATGGTCCCTGGACCTGGAGCATGCATGTCATCTAGGAGCTTGCACAGGATGCCGAATCTCAGGCCCCACCCCAGACCATCTGAGTCCAAATCTGCCTTTTAAAAGAACCCAGGTGGTTTGGCTATACATATACACTTTGGAAACACTGACTTGGAATGTGGCCTGTGGAGCCCAGTAGACTCAAGGGAGCACCACGTTCTAGCCATGTGACTTCGGGCAGCTCACTTCCCCTTTTGGAACTGGAGTGTCCTCATTGGCGCCCACAGGCTATCATGTAGATTTGCGCTGTGCTCGAGTGGGATGGTGCGTCTAACATTTCTAGCTCAATGTCTGCATTCTGTGCTCAGTGTGAGAGTAGTAATGGTGGCTCCTGTTCATGGGGGCTTGGTTCAGTGCCAGCCAATTCATATGGGAGCTGTGCCATTGGGTCCTGGGGCTGGCACAGGAGTTGGGGTCAACTGGGAACGAAAATTGCTGAACTTTGAGATTCAGAACCAAATGCAGAAAATAATGGTAGCTTATTTTATTACTTGCAGCAGAACCAGATGAACATATAAACATTTCATTGAAACCACAGGCTGGTGGTTCCAGGATATTTCCAGGGAGCCAGAGGTGACAAATGTAAATTAGTTATACCTGACTTACCTGCTATTGCTAAGAACAGTGTGTGAAACACCATCAATATTGCTTTTATTGCCTGATTTCAGTGACTGTAAAATATTTGTAAAGACTCCATGAGCTCACTTGTAAAATTAGTCCTTTCGGGCATATTTGACTTGTAATAGGCTGTTTTCTCAAATTGCACATTTTACCATCTCAGGAGTTTTCAGGAATCTAACATTTATTTGCGTTGAAAGGATGAGTTTAGTAAAAGTTTCCTTGCTTTTTAAAATATTTCTTCATTTTAGAAACTCTCTCTGCAGACACGATTTTCAGTGACTACATGCAGCTGAGAACTGGCTGCCTCCAGCTGACAGTCCCACACATCCCTCAAGCTCAGGGCATCCACAATTGATCTCTTCCTCTCACACAACTCGCATTGCCATGATATTTTTTTTGTTGGGGTGGGTCCACCCAGCCTCCCTACAGGAAACTGGGAGTGTCTGGGCGTGCACCCTCTCTTCCCAGCCCACCTGTCACCAAAACAGAGAGAGAGATGTTGAAGCGGGGGAAACCCAACACATCTCGTATCCTTCAAGTGTAGGCACTTCACATAATGGGCTTGCTGCCGGTACTCGTGTCCAGCATAATTTTGTCCTTCTCAGCCTGCAGAGTGACCTTTCAAAAGGACCAATCCAATCATGTTCTTCTGTACTGAAAACTTGTTAACGGCTCTCTGCGGTCTGTGGGGACAAGCTCAAACTTCTTCTTCTAGAATGGCATGGCAGGCTCTTCCCACTCTGATCCCAACCCTGCCATATGCCTTGCCTTGACCCTTCCTCTCTGCTCTCTGGCTGTTTACATGCCAGCTTGCGGACTGTTCAGCACACCAGGAAGGCTCAGCTTCCAGGGCCTTTGTGCCCAGCATGGCCTCTGCCTACAGCGCTGTTCCCAACCCCTTCCTGGCTCAGACCACCAAGATAAGTCCAATTCTCTGTAAATAAATTTAAGGTAGCGTCCTCCTTGAAGGCTTTCCTGATTGACTGCCCTCAGGTGGCTCTTCCTAGGTGGATGTACCACTCACTCTCTGTGCAGACCTCTGTCTTCTCACCTGTACTGTTCTGCCGTTTTTATTTGTGGGTATGTCTGCCTGTAGTCAGCAGTGGACTGGGAGTTCCACAAGAGCAGCTCCAGCACAGAACAGAGGTGTGTCAGATGGCAAGTGGTTAATACATGCTTTTGGATGAATGAATGGATGATTTATGGGGAAGTACAATCATTTACTAAACCCTTCCCATTTTTGATATTTAGTTCGCTTTTTGTTTTTCAGTATTACAAATAATATGATAAATATTATTGGAAGAAATATTTTTCTATATTTTATATCTATTTCTTGTAGCTAGATTTCAGAGTGTAATTGTTGGGTACCAGTGCAGGGCATTTTTAAGGTGACTGCTGTTTTCCTGAGTGCCATTTTCAAGCCCAATATTGTCCTACCTGTTTTGTTGCGTCCTTGCTGGGATAGATATCATCATATTTATCTTTGTTCATTTTATAGGTAAAAGGGATTTCTCACTGGCTTTATTTTGCAGTCCTTTGATCCTTGAGCAGTTGAGCATTTTCCAAGTGCTTCTTAGTCATTCTTCTGTGAATTGTCTCAATGAGCATATTACTTTATAGTTATATTTGGTTTCCTGGGGAGAAAGATAGATCACTGAGCTTTTACAAATGCATAATTTCAGGACTAAATCCGGCAGGATCTGTCAGCCCTGCAGAGTGGGGCCCATGGGCCTTTGCGTAGCTCTTTCTTGTGGATGGCCTGGGGGCTGCAGGGATGGTCTCAGCACTTCTACAAGAAGGCTGTAAGACAGCAGATTTGCAGTGAGCTGCCCAGAATCTTGTCCTGGGTTTCTTCCTCGTGGCCCTTGGCTCTGAGTGTATCATGTGCCTTTGTAACTGACTAGGACTTTAGCCCTTGACATGCAGATGGATTCAGTCTTATTTCCACAATTATGCCACAAGTCACCAATAGCAGGGAATAGAAACCATCCACTGTTCTCGAATCGCCAGTGGCTTTGGGACATTCTTGGCAATGCTTCCTTCCATTCTTGAAAGACTGTCTACTTTTTTCTCTCCCACCTTCCAACAAATCCCCCCTCCACTGTTTGTCCACCCAGTCAGCCCCATGAAGGTGAGGCCTGGCGATGACACTGGCACTCATCAGCAGCCCTGCCAGCCCACAGCTGCAGTCTGAGTCCCTGATGCTGAGTGCTTGACACCCAGGGTCTCATTTCCTGACCTCACTAAGCGGCCCCTCTCCTTCTAACTGAGCTTCGTCCTCAGGCTCCAGGTGCTTTCCAGCATCTCACAGGCCCTTGAGCTCTCTCTCCTCTGCTAACTTCTGTGAGTCCTCTGCCTCTAAGGAATTGCTCCTTCCTGTAATCACAGTCTCTGTGCAGTCGTGCTTCACACCCGCTAAACCTCTCTGAGCTGAGACCCTGCCTCCACTGACTCTGCCTAGAATATCCCCCCGTGGGTATTAATATCCATCGTAACCAAGTCTAAGGTCACTATGCCTTTGGGCCCTGGTGGACAGAAGGCTGGGCGTGTCTCAGGTCAATCTCCCCTGCTGCTGTCACTGTTTCTGTGTCCTCAGCATAACCATTTTCCAGCGTGGACTGTGGAGTCTGCAGATTTGAGTATGAAGCTGCCCTACCACTTACCGGCTTTAGGACAATGAGCAAATTATTAACACTCTCTTAGCCCCAAGTTTCATGATCTATAAATTGAGTCTAATAATATCTACCCCATAGGGTTATTGTGAGGATTAAATGAGACAATGCAGATAACGTGCTTCCTGCCATGCCTGGCACATAATAAGCATTCAGCAAATATTAGTGGTTGGTGTTGCCATTACTACTGTTGTTGCTGTTTCTGAACAAGGCCAAGCTCTGGAGGAAGATGTTCTGCAATTTGTGCAAAAGCTGCAGGTCACATTTAATTTACTTATATTCTTTCATTGCTTTTTGCCTACTGTATGTGAGTGATGGTACCATAATGCCTCACGCGTGCAGAAAATTCTCACAAAGCATTTTTTTAAACGCTGGCTTTTTCAGTAAGCACAGCCCTGGCAAGGAACCAGACACCATTGTAGGAAAGAGAGGGAGGTCTGTTTAAAGAAATATATGCCCATGGATATCCTGGAAGTGGAAGCACTTCACCAGGCCCTAGAAGTACATGTGCACACACACACACACGCACACACACAGAGAAACCGGGAGCCACACCACTACCATGTGTCTGACCATTCTTTCCTTCTTGGTTTTAACAAGGCGCAGATGGTCAGAATGTAGTCATCATTTTCCTTTCTTAAAATACTAACTTGGCTTTATGTAAAGCCTCATTAACTTGAAAGCTCTATTTTTTAAATCCCATTTTTTTTTAATGAACAACATGAATAGTGAAGTGGAGAATTACTCATATCTATGGTCTTAAGTTCAAGACTTCATCAAAGTTCTTTATTAAACATTTCTGCATGAAAGGACAAAGGGAAGTGTCAAAGCTGGAGGGACCCAACACATCTCCTATTATATTTCAGGAAATAGGACCTTGCACTAAATATGATTACCAGGGCAAACTAAGCTCTGTAGAGATTAAAGGTTATACTCCGCAGAGCAGAGCCTAATCTTGGGATCCCAGGAGATTTGGAAGGACATTTGTTAGAATGTTTGGGAGGACAGATCTGTAAAAGCAGAAAGCAGAAGGGGATGGGGCAGCCGATTTCACAGCAGGCTCTGTGGGAGCCTGACATGCCTGCAAATGCTCTAGGGTTAGCACCCATTTAAACAGGCTCCTTGGCTCTGAGTCCTGTCAGCTTCAGGGGGAGAGAGAGCATCTTGTCTCTTCCTTTTTCTGTTTCTGAGGTATCTTTCATTAGCAAGTGCTAATGAGGAGAACTTGCATTCCCAGGGATTATCGCAGGAGACAAAATAGTGGCAGAAAAAAAAAGGAGGAGGAGAGTGGGGACCCAGTGATATGTTACAACCACCAGAGCAACAGATCCAGCATCATTCTTGTGTGTGTGTGTGTGTGTGTGTGTGTGTATGTCTGTCTTTTTCTCCCCAAATTTAGACCATGATAAGTTTGTGCAAATGGCCAATTTGAATCCTGCACACCAGGCCCAGTCTAAACCTCTGATTTGGATTCAGAGATTATCATGCTCAGAAAATGAGTTGTTCACATCCAGGCTTCGGGATGCTGCAGGAGGCTTGCTGAGTACATCACTGGATAACTTCAACGTGGACACCAGCAAGGAGGCTGGAGCAGAAGGCACTGGGCACAGGTGGGTGTGACACATTTGTTCTCTGGGCCCAAACCACCACGTGCTTGAGGCTCTGCAGTGATCTGTACTGCAGAAATTGTTTAAACGATGTTAGATGTCTAAGAAAAGTATATGTTTATTGGGTAACTGTCAACCAATTCCACAGAGATTTACAGAAGGCCAGCTGTGGGGTAAGTCTATGTTAAACACTCTAGGGCAAACATCCCGTTCCTCCTTCTATGATGCTCCCGTCTTTTGATGAAGAAAGAACTAGATGATAATATGAAATTGGAGATGACAAATAAATAAGTTGCAATAAGCCCATTTGGCCTTATCGCCAGCCAGGTGCTGTTCTGAGCATGTGTGCACGTAAACTAATGTAAGTCTTACAGCTCTGTTAAGTATTTCTGTTGTTCTCATCACATCACAGAGAGGAAATCTAGGAGTTAGGATCTGAACACATGCAGCTGACCCTAGAGTCAGACTCCTACCCTCTACATCATGCTACCTTTCCTACTGATGGGTTGCTTATAATTTAAATTTGTACGTAAAAATAATGAGCTTATAAATGCAACTTCACATGACAAAACAATTCATAAATGTAAAAATAGCTTAGGACTTGGATTACATTTACACTGCAACTTATAGAAATAGCACAGACTCCCAGGCAGCATATGACCAATGAAGGAGCCATTTTTTGGAATGAGTTTTCCAGCTACTTCAGGAAGTAGGTAAGGATGATTCATTTGAACTGAAAATCTATATGTATCTCTATATTATCTATACCTGTATCTATATCCATAACTATCATCTTAAAGTAATGCTTAGAAAATTATTGCCCCCAATTCTGGTGATCCAAATGTGCACTGCTGTGCACCACAAGCTAAATCAAAGTGGTGAAGCAAAACTGTTTGGAGCATCTATTGCTGTGCAACAACTGACCCCAAAGCATAGTGTCTTAAAACAATGACCATTGTGTTATTCCATTTCACAATGAGCCGGATTAGAAATTCAGGAAGGACTTAGCTGGGGGATTCTTCTGCTTCATGTGGTGTTGACAGGGATCCAACAGATGCTGAACTTGTCTAGAGGATCCAAGATGACTTTGCTCACAGTCTGGTTCCTTGGTGAGGATGGTTGGGATGCAGTGCTCACGAAGCCCCTCTCCCTCCGTGGGTAGTCTTGACCCCTCTCCGTGTGGGATCTTCAGCAAGGTTCTGCATGGCGGGGGGGCTCCAAGAGCCCAAAAAGAAGCTGCCAGTTCTCTTCAAGTCTAGATCCGAAGCTAGCATTGTGTCACTTCTGCTGTACCCTTGGTTAAAGTAATCACAGGTCAGCACAGATTCAAGGGGAGCAGAAATAGACTCCACTTCTTGAGGCAGGAGTGTCCAAGAACTTGTGGCAGCTTTCATCTGTCATCCAAACTAATGGTACCTTATCGCACTTCATCGTTTAAAAGGCCGAAGAAGCCATGACTGGCTCAAGGCCATCTTGAGGATGTGTTGCCTGCAAAGCATCCTTCCTGAGGTCCGTGGCCCTTCCAGCGACTGGCCAGTGGTCACACACAGTAGGTGCTTTTCAGTGTTGCGTGGTAGCTGGCCTTCTTGATAGAAAGCTGAATTAGGCCCTCTGTAAAATCCAGCACAACTCTAATATTAGTTTACAAATGCCAAATTTTCATGACCCTTAATAGCATATCAGAAGTTACTCATAACGCTTGTTTGAAAAGAAAAACCTAATTACTAGGCTTTTGAGTTCTTGGAAGACTCCCCCCACCCCACCCTCAAGAAGCACAGCTTGAGACAATGGTTTGGGTCTGGGTATGTTTTTGTGGAGGCGATGCCAGGAAGGAGTGAGTGGGGGAGTGAGCTGGCGAAGCAAGCAAAGTGCTCACGGGGGTGGGAGTCACCAGGTAGCTGCTGAAGGCAACCAGGGCTCAGCTCCACAGAAGTATGCAGGAGGCCTCTGAGAACTGCAGGACAGGAGGTGAACACCATGTACCGGCTCCCTCTTCCCTTTGGTTGAAGGATGGGAGGCACGGACTCTCCCACGCTTTTGGATAAGGTGGGAATATTGGGGGTGGAGGAGATGACTCCCAAGATTGACAAGAATCTCTAGAGCAGAAAGAGGGCCACACCTGAGCTAGGATGCTCTCAGCATGAGCTGAGCCTGAGCTTCCGTGGAACCACCCCTGACAGCTGCAGTTGAAGTCTGTGGTGAGCCAAGGGCTGTGACCGGGATGCAGATGAGACATTTAGCGTTTCTGTCATGGTACAGAAGCCACTTTGCCGAGGGCCCCTTCTGCCAGGGTTCTGGATCAATCCCTGCATCATGGATTGATTTCATTCACCAATACCTACCCCCTGTCTAGTGCTGTGTGACCTCAAGGAAGTTATTCAGCACCTTGGGCCTCAGTTTCCTCTTTGGTTCAGTGGTGGTAATAGTCGTGCCTCTCTACTTGGTGGCTGTGGGAGTTAAACCATGTTATAAAAGCTCAACGTGGGCTGGTCTGTGGTAACTGCCCTGATGCTGGTCTCAAACACAGTGTGAGGCTCCATGAACAGTGCCACCATTTCCAAACAAGGGCAGCGGGGAGGGCTGTGTGGGGAGTGTGACATAAGGCCTTGACTGATGAGTAGGATCTGGTCCCCGTGAGAGGAAGTGGAGGAACACCATGAACACGGGCCTCCTTAGCCTTCTTACTAGAAAAATGGATTGAGCACCTACTGTGTGCCAGCCCTGGGCCAGGTGTGGAGGATTCGGCAGTGAGCAGGACAGATGCCTCCCCTACCTCATGAGCTCACAGGCTGGCGGAGAGGTGGCTTACATGGGGTCTGTGTGGGAAGGAGCAGGTCAAGCCGCTGGCCTGAGCCTGGGCATGTGACCACAGGAGGGAAGGCTGACATGTGGAGGCAGGACCCCCTCGCCAGTGGCATTCCTGACTAGTAATTTACACAGCACCACTTGGAACGGAGATGCCAGTGGCTGCCTGCCCTGAGGTACAGTTCCACCCCTGGAAGCTGGCCTCTGACTTCACTTCACTGCTTCTCTGAAACCTTTCCCCACTGCCTCAGGCAAAGGTGTGGCTCCTCCATGTCCCTGGCTCCAGTTAGGGCAGTGGCCTCTGTCCCCTCCACCCTGACCCCCACATGCTTGTGTCTGTGCTGTTAAACATGGAACTTCTCCAGAACATCAATGTGCCTGGTGCATCCTTAGCTCTGAAGCTGGCAGGGGAAGCTTTCAGTAAATGGATTTTTTTAAAGTTTGCATTTAAAAATGTTTTTAAATTGTGGTAAAATACACATAATATATCATCTACCATTCTAACCACTTGTAAGTGTCCAGTTCAGTAGCACACAGTTCATTCACGATGTTGTGCTACCATCACCGAAGTCCATCCCCAGAGCTCTGTCCGTCTTCCCAAACTGAAACTACTCCTATTCCACACGACTCCCATTCCACCCACCTCAGCCCTGGGCAGCTGCCGCCCTCCTTCTGGTCTATGAATGTGACTGACCACTAAGAGCTTCCTCGGATGAGTGGAATCATTCACATTTCGTCCTTTTGTTACTGACAGTGATTGGCTTTTAAGCAGTAAAGTGTTGCATGTGTGGCCCAGATTACATAGGTCATAGAAATCCGGGCCTGGAAAAGCCCTTCCTTTTCCCTAACGGCTGCCAGAAGGCCACCTCAGCCTCATTGCTCCTCTCGGCTCCTCTCAGACTCTGGGGATTTTGCCATCCTTTAAGCACATGAGCACCCTGTCGCTGCCTCTCCCTGGGCACCTTGACTGGCTCTAAGGGTCATGAAAAGCATCTGCCCACATCCCACAGCAGGCTGGGGACTCCCAGAGGACGGGGCCCACCCTTTTGCTCAGCGCCTTGGAGCCCAGGCCTGACACCTGGGGTTCTCAGTCACGTGGGTCGACCGTGCTGCAAGGCAAGCACAAACAGGAGCCAAGTCAGAGTGAGGCCTCATCTGTCGCCAGCCTCCAAAGCTACACTGTGCTGTACCTCGCCACACCGCTAGCCTTCTGCCCTACCGCTGCTCCTGTTCTTGCCTTTCTGGCTGCAGCCTCTTTGCACAGTGCCAAGCTCCCCGCAGAGAGCTCCTGCTGTCACAGCTCCAAGGCTACAGGGGGAGGGTTCATGGGAAACTGTCCATGCCAGCATCCCCTGCCATGGTCCAGTTGCTTAAAACTGTAGGATGGCTGTGGGGCTCGGAGGGGTGGGGTCAGTCTGGGTAACCAGGGAAGCTGAATCTGCTCAGATGTTTGGCCATCCAAGAGGCCCAGAGCTGACTTTTTCCAGGGCTCTGAGACCCACAGCTTTACATCAATTGTTCTCTCTCACTCTAGACTTTGCTCACCTCTGAATGTCGCTTCTCTCTGTGCAGAGTGACCCTGGGGCTGGGGCAACATCTCCCTCGACTCATTATTCTGCTAGTCCCTAGTACATTCTTTATTTACTAGCATGCGGCACATTCTGTCAGGGCCAGTTGAATGCCTGCATGAATGCTTCTTATTCACAGTGTGGTATGATCAGGCAGCACCCAACACAAGCGTGTACAATGATCAAGCAGGTCAGTGACCGTGTGAAGCCCTCGAGCACATGGTAGGTGGAGTGTGGAGTGTGCCTGGCCCTGCTGAAGGCCTTCAGCTGAAAACAGGAGCAAACAACAAAACATCAACAACCACTAAGAGTGCTGGTGTTTGACGCTTATTATCTCATTTCGGCTCCATTGCAGCCTGAGAAGTAGGAATATTATTCTTATTTTATGGTTGAAAACATGGAGGTTTTGCAGGGCTGCATATCCTGCACATAGCAGGAAGCTCATATGAAGCTCAATGCCCCCTCTGAGACATAAAGATCCTAGAGCCATTCTTCCCAGTGCCCTCCTGATAACTAGATCAGCTCTGAGGAGCTGCTGGATGACTGGACAAGGCCAGTCTGCCCTCCGCAGGCCACCAGCCATACTCAGAAATGCCTCCTTGAGCCACCTTATCTAACCTCATTGTCTTTTCCCCATAGCTCCTGCACTGGCCGGGAGCAGCTGAAGAGTGCCTGTGTGATTCAGAAACCAACACCCTGGGACTCTCTCTCTGGGCCACTTGTTCAGAGCATGCAAGCAGGTACGGACCAGGCCACAGCCAGGTCTGGGATAGAGGAAACCCTACACAGGAGGCTTGCTTAGAGTCTTTCACCACCACTTCATTTTGCTTCCCACGCAATGTTTGCAATCTTTTTGTTTCTTGAATTGTTTTTAAACGGCACGTGGTTGGGAAGATACATTCACCTTTGGCTGGGTATGTGGATCTGAAATGCGTTAGCTCCGGTGAAGACAATCCCAGCACTCTTGTCCAGAAGGAACAATACCTGCTATGGAGGGCGTGTTCAGAAAAAGGCATCATTCACTGTAGATATGCTTCTTCATGCCGGCCAGCACACCGCCTCCCAGTATTCACCAAAAAACATACACAGAGTAGACGGCAGTCCCTTCTGCCATGCATCCTCCTGGCCAGTTCCCCACTGAACGTAAGGACAAAGAGATCTGACATTCAATAAGCATTAAGCCTGGGGGTTGGATCAGTATATTAGTCCATTTTCATGCTGCTGATAAAGACATACCCAAGACTGGGAAGAAAAAGAGGTTTAATTGGACTTACAGTTCCACATGGCAGGGGAGGCCTCAGAATCGTGATTGGAGGTGAAAGGCCCTTTTTAGATGATGGCAGCAAGAGAAAATAAGGGAGAAACAAAAGCAGAAACCCCTGATAAACTCATCAGATCTGATGAGACTTCTTCACTATCACGAGAATAGCATGGGAAAGACCGGCCCCATGATTCAATTACCTCCCCCTGCATCCCTTCCATAATATGTGGGAATTCTGGGAGATATAATTCAAGTTGAGATTTGGGTGGGGACATAGCCAAACCATATCAATTGGGAAAACTTCCAGGCAACTCTTTAGCAGTAACTGTCTGCCAATTTCTACCAAGGTCCTGTGGGGAGGGAGAGATGCAGAAGGATTGCAGTGGTGGGTCACCATTTGGGGATTTTCCCAAGTACACTGTGACACACACTGAAGTGCCCCACCCCAGGACTCCAGCTCTCTAGGAACAGCTTCAGGGCTCTGCCTGGGGCTCCTCCATGATCCAAGCCAGGGGAAGACCCCAGGGCACATAGGCTGGGCTTCTGGCACCTCATCACCCCTGGTTATTTGAGGCTTGGGATGGGAAGGCTTTGCTGTCTGAGATCTGTTTTAGCTTTCATTTTGTTTTCACCATCAGTAAGTCTTAATACAACTCTGCTCATCCTCTGTCTTGTCCCAAAACCAATGCAGAAAAAAATAGCTACTGTAAGTCATATAGAAAACAAGTACCATAGCCCACCCTCTTCTTGCCCCTGCTCTTTAGGCTGGGACTTGAGCAACACTGGGTGACACTCTAGAGAGGCTCATGCGAGTGTGTGTTCAGAGGTCAATTCCCAGCACTGCTGGGAGATTAAATGTGAACTATTTTTATTTTCAGGGATGTGTGAATGTGTGTGTGCATGTGTGTGAAATACTGTTCACTCCTTTTGCATTAGCTCCCAAATAATTGGGGGGGAAAGCATAACGTGGTACTCTGATTTCACCTCTAGGGTCACAGAATAACAGGAGGAAGAGCTTTACAGCTGAACCAGGCCGAGAAATCGTGCATGTGACACTGAAACGTGACCCACGTCGTGGTTTTGGTAAGAGGGAGGGATCCCTGCAGGTGAGGCCCAGTCTGTACCACTTGGCAAAGTGGGGAGATATGTGCTGTCTTCTCTTTCAACTTGTCTACTCCCCATTCCTACCCCTCCTCTCCCAGTTTGCCTTTTCTAGTAATCACTTCTGTTTTTTTTTTTTTTTTTTTTTTTTTTTCCCTTTAAGTGTCCCCAAAGAGCAACGAGGCTTTTGTTTCAAAGTTTTTCTTTTAGGCCTGATACATTTTTAGGGTGCATCTGAACACAATGTAGAAAAAGATTATTTCCCCCAATACCACGTAACAACTTTCCTCTAGTCAGAGATGGAGAGGAAGAGTCAATTTTTCTCACCTCTTACTAGTGATCACCTTCTAAGACCCTAAAACTGTACAAGAAACAAGGTATGGAGACAGGTACTTGATTAAAAGTCATTTCTTTTCTATGTCTCATTATATACTGGAGCAAAATCCAGTACATATTGGTGGTTTGTGTTCCCAGCTGTAGCTGTGCTTACTAACGGAGAACAATCCACTTTTCTCCAAGTATCATGGCAGAGTAGAAAGGATCCTCTATTTGAGGATCAGAAGACCTGGCTGTAACTATCAGCTAATGCCACTTGGTAGCTGTATGATATCGGGGTAATAGCCTAACTTCTTTGAACAGCAAAATCACTAAGTGTCTTATCATGGACTATCATCTTGGATTACAGGTTTTGTCATTAATGAGGGAGAGTATTCAGGCCAAGCTGACCCTGGTATTTTTATATCTTCTATTATACCTGGAGGACCAGCAGAAAAAGCAAAAACGATCAAACCAGGTACATCTTTTTAAATCACGAGAGAGATACTCTTTTAAGAAACCACTCTTTTTTTATTTCCTCTGAAAGATGATTGAAATATTTTATTTTTCCAGGAGGGCAGATACTAGCCCTGAATCACATCAGTCTGGAGGGCTTCACATTCAACATGGCTGTTAGGATGATCCAGAATTCCCCTGACAATATAGAGTTAATCATTTCTCAGTCAAAAGGTATGTTTTAACTGCTCTCAGGAGCTGAAAAGCCTCCTCTGTTTTCAGGAGTACATGACTACTGTGAGGTACTAGACCTTGAAGTCCATGTAAGTCTTTTGTATTGCTTTCCTCATGATATTGGTTTGCAAAGAAGCAGTGTAGTGGCACAAATCAATAAGCTTTGCAATTTCGAGGGCAGAATGGGTGTTGCCATCCATGTCTTTCTGAAAGGGAGTAACCTACTCTAATTCTTTGATAGACAGAGCTGGGTACAACCACTTCCTTTTTTCTGTCAACTCTCCTTGCATGGCAGGGAGGACCTTTTTATTGACACCCAAAGTCCTTGTTGAAAGTGGCTGCTCCAGGATTTCTATAGTTTGGGTTTAGGTATAGGAATCAGATGGGGAGAAGACAGGAACTGTTCTTTGTTAAACTGTTATTTTAGGTTCAGGGGTACACATGTAGGTTTGTAATTACAGGCAAGCTAGTGTCACAGGGGTTGATGTACAGACCATTTCATCACCCATGTGATCAGCATAGTGCCCAATAGTTGTTTTTCTCGATCCTCTCCCTCTTCCCACCCTCCTCCCTCAAGTAGGCCCCAGTGTCTGTGGTTCCCCTCTTTGTGACCATGGGTTCTCATTATTTAGCTCCCACTTATAAGTGAGAACGTGTGGTATTTGGTTTTCTTTCTTTCTTTTTTTTTTTTTTTTGAGATGGAGTCTCACTCTGTCACCTAGGCTGGAGTGCAGTGGCATGATCGTGGCTCTCTGCAGAGTGTACCTCCCAGATTCAACTGATTCTCCTGACTCAGCCTCCTGAGTAGCTGGGATTACAGGTGTGCACCACCACACCCGACTAGTTTTGTATTTTTAGTAGAGACAGGGTTTTTCCATGTCAGTCAGGCTGGCCTTAAACTCCTGACCTCACGTGATCCGCCTGCCTCCACCTCCCAAGGTGCTGAGATTACAGGTGTGAGCCACCTCGCCTGGCCTGTTCTTAAAGCTGAATTTGCATGGCAAGCATGCTGTTATTACTTGATGAGCATGTTCCTGATCAATCTAAGTGTAAAGTATTTTTTTTTTAGTTGTACTTTAGATTCTGGGGTGTATGTACAGATCATGCAAGACTCACACAGGTACATTCATGGTAAGGTGGTTTGTTGCCACCATCCCCCCATCACCTATACCTGATATTTCTCCCCACATTATCCTTCCCCCACCCTCCCTCCCACTACCCCTTCCACAGCCCCCCACAATGGACCTCAGTGTGTGATGCTCCCCTTTTTGCGTCCAAGTGTTCTCATTGTTCAACACCCGCCTATGAGTGAGAACATGCAATGTTTGATTTTCCGTTCTTGTGTCAGTTTGCTGAGAATGATGGTTTCAGGTTCATCCATGTCCCTACAAAGGACACAAACTCATCGTTTTTTCATAGCTGCATAGTATTCCATGGTGTATATGTGCCACATTTTCTTTGTCCAGTCTATCATTGATGGACATTGGGTTGGCTCCAGTTCTTTGCTCTTGTAAACAGTGCTGTAATAAACATATGTGTGCATGTGTCTTTATAATAGAATGATTTATAGTCCTTTGGTTATAAACCCAGTAATGGGATTGCTGGGTCAAATGGAATTTCTATTTCTAGATCCTTGAGGAATCACCACACTGTCTTCCACAATGGTTGAACTAATTTACACTCCCACCAACAGTGTAAAAGTGTTCCTATTTCTCCACATCCTCTCCAGCATCTGTTGTCTCCAGATTTTTTAATGATCGCCATTCTAACTGGCATGAGATGGTATCTCAATATGGTTTTGATTTGCATTTCTCTAATGACCAGTGATGATGAACATTTTTTCATATGTCTGTTGGCTTCATATATGTCTTCTTTTGAAAAGTGTCTGTTCATATCTTTTGTCCACTTTTGGATGGATTTGTTTGTTTTTTTCTTGTGAATCTGTTTTAGTTCTTTGTAGATTCTGGATATTAGCCCTTTGTCAGATGGGTAGACTGCAAAAATTTTTTCCCATTCTCTTGGTTGCCGGTTTGCTCTAATGACTGTTTCTTTTGCTGTGCAGAAGCTGTGGAGTTTGATTAGATCCCATTTGTGTATTTTGGGTTTTTTTTGGCCCTACTTTTGGGATTTTAATTATGAAGTCCTTGCCTATGCCTGTGTCCTGAATGGTTTTGACTAGGTTTTCTTCTAGGGTTTTTATGGTATTAGGTCTTATGTTTAAGTCCTTAATCCATCTGGAGCTAATTTTAGTGTAAGGTGTCAGGAAGGGGTCCAGTTTCTGCTTTCTGCACATGGCTAGCCAGTTTTCCCAACACCATTTATTAAACAGGGAATCCTTTCCCCATTACTTGTTTTTGTCAGGTTTGTCAAAGATCAGATGGTTGTAGATGTGTGGTGTTGCTCCGGAGGATTCTGTTCTGTTTCATTGGTCTATGTCTCTGTTTTGATACCAGTACCATGCTATTTTGATTACTGTTGCCTTGTAGTATAGCTTGAAGTACGGCAGCGTGATGCTGCCAGCTTTATTCTTTTTGCTTAGGATTGTCTTGGCTATGCAGGCTCTTTTCTGGTTCCATATGAAGTTTAAAGTTGTTTTTTCCAGTTCTGTGAAGAAGGTCATTGGTAGTTTGATGGGGATAGCGTTAAATCTATAAATTACTTTGGGCAGTATGGCCGTTTTCACAATATTGATTCTTCCTAACCATGAGCATGGAATGTTTTTCCATCTGTTTGTGTTTTATTTCCTTGAGCCGTGGTTTATAGTTCTCCTCGAAGAGGTCCTTTTCCTCCTTTGTTAGTTGTATTCCTAGGCATTTTATTCTTCTTACAGCAATTGTGAATGGGAGATTGCTCATGATTTGGCTCTGTGTTTTTCTGTTATTGGTGTATAGGAATGCTTGCAATTTCTGCACATTGATTTTTAGCCAGAGACTTTGCTGAAGTTGCTTATCAGCTTAAGGAGAGTTTGGGCTATTGGGTCTTCTAAATATACAATCATGTCGTCCATAAATAGACACAATTTGACTTCCTCCTTTCCTAACTGAATACTCTTTGTTTCTTTTTCTTGCCTTATTACTCTGGCTAAAACTTCCAATACTATGTTGAATAAGAGTGGAAAGAAAGGGCATCCTTGTCTAGTGCCAGATTGCAAAGGAAATGCTTCCAGATTTTGCCCATTCAGTATGATATTGGCAGTAGGTTTGTCATAAATAGCTTTTATTATTTTGTGATAGGTTCCATTGATATCTAGTTTATTGAGAGTTTTTAGTGTAAAGGGATGTTGAATTTTGTCAAAGGCCTTCTCTGCATCTATTGAGATAATCATGTGGTTTTTGTCTTTGATTCTGTTTATGTGGTGAATTATGTCTATAGACTTGCGCATGTTGAACCAGTCTTGCATCCCCAGGATGAAGCCTATTTGACCATGATGGATAAGCCTTTTGATGTGCTGTTGCAATTGGTTTGCCAGTATTTTATTGAAGATTTTTGCATCTATGTTCATCATTATGGAGATTGGCCTGAAGTTTGCTTTTCTTGTTGATCCTCTGCTGGGTTTTGGTATCAGGATGATGTTGGTCTCATAAAATGAGTTGCAGAGGTTTCCCTCTTTTTGTATTGTTTGGAATAGTTTCAGAATCATTGGTACCGGCTCCTTTTTTTTATGCCTGGTAGAATTCGGCTGTGAACCCATCTGGACCTGGACTTTTTTTGGTTGGTAGGCTGTTAATTGCTGCCTCAACTTTAGCCCTTGTTAAGTCTATTCAGGGTTTCAACTTCTTGCTGGTTTAGTTTTGGTAGGGTACAAGTGTCCATGAATTTATCCATTTCTTCCAGATTTACTGGTTTATGTGCATAGAGTTGTTTGTAGTAATTTCTGATGGTAGTTTGTATTTCTGTGGGATCGGTGGTGATATCCCCTTTATTTTTTTATTTATTTATTTCGCATCTATTTGAATCTTCTCTTTTTTCTTTTTTATTAATCTGGTTAGCGGTCTATTTTGCTAATCTTTTCAAAAAACCAGATCATGGATTTATTGATTTTTTGAAGGGTTTTTTTTTGCATCTCTATCTCTTTCATTTCTGCTCTGATCTTAGTTATTTCTTGTCTTCTGCTAGCTTTTCAGTTGTTTTGATCTTGCTCCTCTAGCTCTTTCAATTTTGACAATAGGGTGTCAATTTTCAATCTTTCCTCATTTCTCACATGGGGATTTATTGCTATAAATTTCCTGCTAGATACTGCTTTAAATGTGCCCCAGAGATTGTGGTACGCTGTGTCTTCATTCTCGTTGGTTTTGAAAAACATCTTTATTTCTGCCTTCATTTCACTGTTTATACAGTTGACATTCAGGAGCCAGTTGTTCAGTTTCCATGAAGCTGTGCAGCTCTGAGTTAGTTTCTGAATTCTAATTTGATTGCCCTGTGGTCTGAAAGACTATTTGTTATGATTTCCATTTTTTTGCATTTGCTGAGAAGTGATTTACTTCCAATTATGTGGTCAATTTTAGAGTAAGTGCTATGCGGTGCTGAGAAGAATGTATATTCTGTGGATTTGGGGTGGAAATTTCTGTAGATGTCTATTAGATCTGCTTGTTCCAGTTCTGCGTTGAAGTCCTGTATATCCTTGTTAATTTTCTTCCTTGTTGATCTGTCTAATGTTGACAGTGGAGTGTTAAAGTCTCCCACTATTATTGTGTGGAAGTCTAAGTCTCTCTGTAGGTCATTAAGAACTTGCTTTATGTATCTGGGCACTCCTGTATTGGGTGCATATATATTTAGGATAGTTAGCTCTTCTTTTTGTATTGATCCTTTCACCATTATGTGGTGTCCTTCTTTGTCTATTTTGATCTTTGTTGGTTTGAAGTCCATTTTATCAGAGACTAAAATTGCAACCCCTGCTTTTTTTTGCTCTCCATTTGCTTGGTAGATCTTCTTCCGTCACTTTATTTTGAGTCTACGTGTGTCTTTGCATGTGCGATGGGTCTCCTGAGTACAGCACACCATTGACTTTTTACCCAGTTTGCCAGCCTGTGTCTTTTGATTGGGGCATTTAGGCCATTTACATTTAACGTTAATATTGTTATGTGTAAATTTGATCCTGCCATTTTGTTACTGGTTGGTTGTTTTGCCCATTGGTTGACGCAGTTTCCTCATTGCATCATTGGTCTTTACCATTTGGTTCATTTTTGCAGTGGCTGGTACTGGATGCTTTTTTCTGTGTTTAGTGCTTCCTTCAGGAGCTCTTGTAGGGCAGGTCTGGTGGCAATGAAATCTCTCAGTAATTGCTTGTCCGTAAAGGATTTTATTTCTCCTTCACTTACGAAGCTTAGTTTGGCTAGACATGATATTCTGGGTTGAAAGTTCTTTTCTTTAAGGATGTTGAATATTGGTCCCCACTCTCTTCTGGGTTGTAGGGTTTCTGCCAAGAGATCCGCTGTGAGTCTGATGGGCTTTCCTTTGTGAGTAACCCAACCTTTCTCTCTAGCCACCCTTAGTATTTTTTCCTTCATTTCAGCCCTGGTGAATCTGATGATTATGTGCCTTGGGGTTGCTCTTCTTGAGGAGTATCTCTGTGGTGTTCTTTGTATTTCTTGTATTTGAATGTTGGCCTGCTTTGCCAGGTTGGGGAAGTTCTCCTGGATAATATCCTGAAGAGTGTTTTCCAGCTTGGATTCATTTTCCCTGTCCTATTTTGGTACACTGATCAAGTGTAGATTAGGTCTTTTCACATAATCCCATATTTCTTGGAGGCTTTGTTCAATTCTTTTCACTCTTTTTTCTCTTTTTTTGCCTTCTCTTTTTATTTCATTGAGTTGATCTTCAATCTCTGATATCCTTTCTTCTGCTTGATCGATTTGGCTATTAAAACTTGTGTATGCTTCACAAAGTTCTCGTGCTGTGTTTTTCAGCTCCATCAAATCGTTTATGTTCTTCTCTAGCCTGGTTATTCTAGTTAGCATTTCATCTAATATTTTTTCAAGGTTCTTAGTTTCTTTGCATGGTGTTAAAACATGTTCTTTTAGTTCAGAGAAGTTTGTTATTACCCATCTTTTGAAGCCTGCTTCTGTCTGCTTGTCAAAATCGTTTTCTGACCTGTTTTGTTGCCATGCTGGTGAGTCGTTGTGATCTCTCTGGGGTAGGGGGGGCGCGAGGAGTTCTGTACTTTGATGTTTTCATCCTTTTTGCACTGGTTTCTTCCCATCTTCTCTGAGTGGATGTCCTTTCTGTTAAAGTTGGGGTTATTTCTCCTGTATGAGGCTTTTTTTTTTTTAAACACAGTTGTCAGTGTGCCACTTAAGACAGTCTGTCCATTGTCTGCCCGTGGAGGCGCTGCTGGGCTGCCTCATTCTCAGCCAGGCTGCTGTTCTTCTTTGTCTGGTTTCCGTACTGGTGGGGTTAGCCCCATCTTCCCAATGGTGGGCTCTTTCCCTCTGCTGAGCCTGCTGTTCCTGGGTGGAGGATGTGTTAACTGTGAAACTCTCTTGGGAGAGGGACTCCAGTTGCTGGATCTTGTGGGGGAGGGGCCTGTCTGGTTGTATTCCCCTCCCCGCTTTCAACTCTCCCTTCTGTGGGATGGGCAGTTCCTTTTCGCAAGCTTTCTTGGTATTAGTCCAAATCTCCGCCCTGGTCTGTGCCAACAAGGCACCAGTCTGGCTGGGGCTGCTGGCCTGGGCTGTCGCCCGGGTCTGTGACTCCGGGTGGTTCTCAGCAAGGCAGCATTTTCCTGGTCTGTATACTGCTGAAGTCTCAGAGTGAATTGCTTTATCTACTACTGAGAACCGAGGAGGTGATGCCCTCTAGATCTTCCATGCCTAATAGATCTTCCACTTTCCAGGTGGGGCAGTGCCCTGCCTTGCTTCGGCTGGATGCCTTTGGGCTGCTTTCGCTGCCTTTTTTGGGGGTTAATCCAGCTGTCCTTCTGGATTAAAACCAGTCCCTTTAAAACAAAACCAGTACCTACCTCAGAGACGCAGATATTGCTCTGGTTCTGTCTCACTCAGTGGTAGCTGCACTCCGGATAAGTTTCCTTTTGGCCATCTTCTCCCAGAGTAAAGCATTTTTTAAATGATGCTTTTCTTCATCCTTTGGATAAGAATGAGAGAGCAACAACTGCCTATATCAAAGGATAATATTGTTATTTTTGTTGGGAGCAAGTTTGAGGGGCTTGGAGGAAGTAATGGAGGAGGCTAACATCCCTTTTCCCTAGTTTCCTGGGACCACTGCTGCTTTTTGGTTGAGTAAACCTGTAAATTAACAGCAGATGTCCTGCAAATTCAGGCTCACGATTGCTTCCTCACCCTCCAGGGGTATTGCACAGTTGCCCCTTATACATATCAGGACTTCCTGTCATACCAGCCAGCATTTTCCAGGTCCTAAATGCAGGCACTGCATTTGCCTTGCCTTCTGAACACGATGCACACTCTCTTACTCTTGTACATGTACACAATGCCACGCAGCTCCCATGTCCAGAAGCCATGGAAGGTGGAAGGTGGCCATGCTGGGGTTTCAGCCACACACCCCTTATCCCATGGTTGGAGCCTTCCCAGGAGCTGGCCTCAGCACATCCCCGGTGCCAGTCTCTGGCTTGCTGTCTCTGTCAGGTTTCCCAGCACCACTGCTGTCCTTTCTGTGGTGGTTCAGCAACCCCTGTGTTTTCTTCCATACCCTCTGCTGATGGGAGAAGTCAAACCCTCCCATGTATTGTCAGGAAACACAATGCAGGTGACTGAATCACAATTCAGCATAGTCCAAGGATGGCCTGCTGTGATGGAGGTTGTCAAAAAGTGGCACTCGAGGTCTGCTATTCTCAAACCACAACCTCACATTAGAATTCCAGACAATGGGTTTCCCACAATGGCTGGGAATAAAATGTCCTTTCACTGTGGGGCCCCAGCCATCTGTTGGCAATGCTGCCTTCATCATGGCGGGGTTTCCTCATGCAGCTGGCCACTGTCAGAGGAAGACGTCTCCATGGCGATGCTGGCTGGGTCTTTGTGGCAGAGACTTGACTACCATGACTTTCTTCTATTTGATTGGGTTGCTGTTAAGGCAGCTGGGCTAGATTGGAGGTCAGGATCGGACAGATGAAATGCTCATCATGAGCATCTGTCATGGTCTACAATATAAACTGAGTTTTAGTTACCTAAAGAAAGTCTCGCAGCTCATATGTCTACTAGGCAGGACACCAGTTGCAGCATGGTTTGACTTTTCAATTTGATCATAAGTCCCATCCTCGCCTCTCATGGAGGATGTGGAAGAGAATGAGCCGATGCTAATGATACTGCCAGAAGGACAATGATGGCACAATAAGTGAATGAAATGGCCGGAAATATAGCATTACGAAACAGTGGCCCTGCCACTCCCTGCTGGATACCTTAGATTTGAAGAACTTCAAATCAAATTCATTAAATCAAATTTATTCAAATTTAATTCATTCAGCATGTAAGTTTAGGCACTCCCCTGGGTGGTGATGAGTATATCAAACATAGTAAATCTACTTGTATTCAGGTCTAAAGAAAATCGAACTGTTATGCCTTCCTCCCACATATATTTGTTGAGCAGCTAATAGGAACATATTAACAGTAGACGCATTTATTGAGGGTCTGCCATGTACTAAGCTGTGCGTACATGCGTGTGTGTGTGTGTGTGTGTGTGTGTATGTGAGCCGTATATATATATGAGGGAATATATATTCTCTCATATATACATATATATTTTTATCTTTCTTTTCATATGTAAAATATTTTCTCTATATATAATCTCTAAGCCTCATCAATTCTACAATATTATTGATATTATCTCTACTATGGATACAGGAAAATTGAGGTTGAGATATGTTAAGTACCTTGCCCAAAGTTTTTCTTTTGATTCACAACCTCATGTTCTTTTCTTTGTTCTATGCCAGGTCAAGAGTCAGACACGGGTAAGCAGGAATCAATGTCCCAGCCTTCGCTCACAGGGTTCTGCAGTCTGGTTATTACCAAGCCTCCCAAAAGGACCTGATATGTTGGTTTTTGGATCACACGGTGATTGCAGATGTGCTCAGTGAGGTCCCCAGGAGAGGCTGTGTTTAAGACACTGCCCACATGCTGGCTGTAGGATTTGGGGCAAGATACTTAATCGTTTTGACTCTGTTTTCTCATGTTTGAACTGGATTATGCCTTCCTGGTGGGTCTGCTGAGAAGATGGGAAGATGTCTATATCTTCCTATGTGTATGTACATCTAAGGTGCCCATCACGTGGCCAGAGCTTAATAAGGGAAAGCTGGCCTTATGAACTTGTTTTGAGCCTGTGCATTCATAGTTGGGTCACTTAAGCTCTACCTAGGTTTCTAAATCACATGTAGAATCTTCCCTTTCTCTAATCTAAATGCAACATCTTTTAGGAGGAGCTAAATTCACATTGTTCCCAAGCAGCTATAAAAGACCTCTTGGTCACTGGAGGAAAACTCTGTGCCCACATAGGGATGCCACCTAGAAGCCAGCCTTTTTAAGCTGTTGACTTTTTCTTGGCCTGTTTTTGTAGGTGTTTGCGGAAATACCCCAAATGAAGAAAAGAATAGCACAGCCAATTCTGTGGTCTCCTCTGCAGACATCCTGAGCTTCGGGTACCAGGGAAGTTTGTTGTCACACACACAAGACCAGGACAGAAATATTGAAGAACTAGACATGGCTGGGGTACGGAGCTTAGTGCCCAGGTTGAGACATCAGCTCTCCTTTCTACCGTTAAAGGTAATCATCCTTGGTTCACTTTCTAGATCTGGAGGAAAGAGAACAGGCTGTAGAGCCCAACAGCCTGGCCCCCAGGCCCCTCCTGCCCTCTGTTTATCATGTCAGGTGGATGGAAGTTACTTGGACCCTTTGAGCCACAGCTTCCTCATCTCCAAATGGAAGCAAACGCCTGCATGGCATGGTTGTTGAGAAAAATGTACAGGAGAAGGCTGAGTTCCTAGGGCAGTGCCTGGGTGCAGGCTCTGCGTGGGCGCCTATGGAGTCCTTAGTCATTAATTATAATTGTTATGGTAATAGCAACATGAAGAAGTGGATTGCTGCCATTGGCAAGGCATGGGCAATCAGGCACCTCCTATTCTTGTCCTTGAATTGGTCCTCAAGCTAGGAACTCGGTGGCTTTGCTCTTGACCATACCCTGTGGAAGAAGAGGATGGGACCTGGTGTAGGTGTATGGAGGGCTGTGTGCTCCAGTCCCAGCTCTGCTGTCCTTTGCCATCTCTTTGGACTGTGGGTGGCGTTGTCTCCTTAGGCCCCTCCAAATCCATGCCCCAGCCTCTCCATTCCGCTCTGGGTCCCGCACAGCTGGTGCTCATGGACTGAGTCAGCTTCTGTGTTCTGCTTTGTTCTGCCCAGAAGAAGCCTTGAGAGGAGCCTGCAGTGGTGGATGAGTGAGGGCAGGGTGGCAGTGCTGGGGTCTCAGTGGCACACCTTTCATTCCACTCTCTCCCTGTGCTGACACAGATTGGCTGTGTCCCTCTACGAAGAGTACAGCTCCTATCAGGGTCCATTGACCACTCTCTTCTCTCACCCCTCAGGCTCAGGGGTGGTCACAGTGCCCAGTGTCTCCAGCCCCAGATGCTGAGCTGTTATTAATGGTTTCTCCAAAGGCTGCCAAGACCTTTGAAAACAGGTCTTCCATGACCTCTTCTCTCTCACTCAGGCTGAGTGTATGCCCTTCTCATTCTCGCTGGGACAACTTGCCGGTTGAAACAGGCAGGTTATTGCACCCCTTTCAACCTCATTTCTGTTTTGATGACAGAGGTAATGATGCCTGTCCTCAGTCATGGAAACTAAGGTGCCATGCCCAGTGTTGGGGAGGAAACATTTCTTTTTCTTCTACTCATCTTAGCTTCATCAGCTGAGGCCCCGTAACAGAAGACAGATTAACGAGAGGAAAGCATGCACATGTATTTACTGTAAGTTTTAGGTGACATGTGAGCCTTCATATGGAAATGAAGATCTGAAAAAACGGGTCTCTCTGAGCATGTTTTATAGTGGGCTTGATGAAGAATGGAGAGCCGTGGAGAAATGAGATAAGACACAAAGCAGGATTATGTACACTAGGGGGAACTCAGTGAGGCCTGCTTGTTCATCTTCCTCTCTGAGTCCCTGTGTCTTCCCAGATAAGATGCTCCATTTTTCCGGATATAGGGAGGGTGTTCTCACTTGAGGGTCTTATGCCCTGCTTCAAGGGAAGGTTAGAAAACCTTTCCTAGGTTTTTGGGCCTGCTTCAAAGGAGAAGGGCAAGGGGAGGTCAGAGAAACCTTCCCGCACACGCTGTTTCTCCAATTCCTTCAATGTGCCAAGGTGCCCTATTTTGAGGTGGTGTGTCTTGACGCCTATCACAAGGATCTGGCATGCAATAAGTCACCATGAATGTCAGTGCCTTCCTATTTGGCCATGGTGCTCACCTGGACAGCACATCTCATGAAGAATTGGTTGCAGGATGTTGGCGGAAGAACAATAATAGTAGCTGCCATTAATTGAGTGCTTATCTGTGTGCCACGTAGTGTCCTGAGCACTTTATATGTGTTAGCTCATGGAAACTCCATGGTAACCCAATGAGATCATTCTTATTATCAACCCCTTTTATAGGTGGCAGACCTGAGGCACAGAGAGCAAAGCAGCACGCCCAAGCTCTCTCAGGGAGCAAGTGACAGAGCCGAGACTGGAATCCAAGTGACTGGCCTCCAGAACCATAACCTTCACCACAGGCCTTCCTCTGGGAGGTCCTCTGTGGTAGAAAGCAGGGCAGAGAGGCCTTCAGGCTGGGGCTTCTTTGGTGGCAAACCTGCGAGCTGGTTTCCTGGGCTGGGAACAGTTGAGGGGAGCAAGGGAGCTCTAAGGCCATGCTGACCATGGTGCAGGTTGTAGGACCCAACCCAGACAGTGCAGGCTTTTCTGGGTCACATGGCCAGTTTTGTGGCCAGATGACACTGTGCGGCATGTTGGAGTTTACATTCTTACTTCAGATCTCACCCTCAGCAGTTGTTTTGCTCTTGAATTTTAAAATTTAAACAAAATACCTTGCCAACCATGGGGTACGGAAGGTCTCTGGAAGAATCGAGGCTTCGTTGTTCAGCTTCCTCCAGCTTATTTTCTTGTGTGTTACTAGAATATTCTGATGTGCATGGTGATTAAAAAGCACTAAGTAAAGGGAGCAGATGGGACAAAAGATCCCATCTTCTAGGCATAGGGACAGCGGAACATGAACAGTGACCCAAGGCTTCTCTGCCTAGAAATGGTGTCAGCCCAGTCCAGCACTCCCTCATCTTCCTCTTGCCTTGTCTGAGGTCACATGGCGAAGTTCTGATAAAGTTGGAAATGAATCCCCTGCTGGTCTAGTCCAAAGCCCAAGCTTTCTGAGGTGCAATGCTGCCTATTCCTGAGAGCAGGTGAGAGCTAAGAGGTGCCACCTGCCTTCATCTCTTCTTTATTTTTGTTTGTTTATGGCAGGGCCCTGGTTCTTCTTGTCCTCTGTCACCTCCAGAAATCAGTGCTGGTGAAATCTACTTTGTGGAACTGGTTAAAGAAGATGGGACACTTGGATTCAGTGTGACTGTAAGAGTTTTTAGGACAGCTTGAAAAGCAATTAATAAGATGTCCCTCCAGAGCCTGGGTGGACATTTCACTCAAATGGCAACCTCTGACAGTGTGCCCAGCAAAGTGTGCACAAGTGCATGGGGTGAATAAAGAAAGTCAGCGGGGTCCTGCATTGGGGGATGAGTTCAGAGACAAACAGAGAGTGAGTAACCTCAGGCTGGGCAGGGCATGCACTAGGGAGCTCCAACCACATGGGGATGCAGTGTGGGCAGAGTTGGGGGATGTGTCCTGCCTCTGAGGTCAAGCTGGACTGCAGAGAGAGGGAAGCAGAGTTGGGCTTCTGGGACAGAAGCTAAAGGGGAGAAGGACAGTCCACTGTCATTCAGCACAGCATCAGTGTAGAGTCTTTTGCTCAGACCTCCCAGGGCCAGACCTCCATAAGGACTGGCACTTTGCATTTGGTCTCTGAGTTCTACCTGGTAGACCCTTGTGGAGGGAGATCACCTGTGTAACTGTGATTACCCAAGAAATTGGGGAATGGTACACACAAAGCTGGTGAAAATCCAGTCGGAGGTTGGAAGGTGTTGCTTTTATTACTGAGCATTGAAAGTGATCCGTTCCCTTGACAGCCTGGAATGGGTCTAGATATCAGAAATGTCACTGTTGGATTTAATTGTTGATGAGAAATAGAATGGCACTTCCCATCAAAGTAAGGAAATGCTATGGCTGAGTAAAATTTCCACAGGAAATTCAAGACATATGTGGATAGAGGGCATCCTTTGCTTTCCCCTGTGATAATGCTGTGCACGTGGAGCAAGGATATATGTTTTGTTGTACCCTAAGCTTGCAATGGAACTTGTCATCAGTAGATGATTTTAAGGGACCAAGTAAGAAACCAAGCAGTAAGGCTAATGAATCCATGTAGAGTGAACAGGCTGTTACCAAATATGGTCAATTTATTCTTGGCTTGGGGTAACAGCCTTATCAGACACCAAATATAGCTATTTCTCATCCAAAAAGCTCACTAAGTTTTGGGTTATTCACAAATATATATTTGCTGAGAAGAGGTTGGTGGTTTCCTTTGGCTGGCAAAAACTTGGATTTTCTTTGCAGATATTTAATTTCAAAAATAATTTCTGAAATGTCTCACTCAAGTCCAAATGGCCATTAAACACATGAAAAACACTCAAACCCGGGAAAAGCCACAGGAATACAAATTAAATTAAAATGAATTTTTAAACTTTATATCCACCAGCTTGGCCAAATATAACTGGTGGAATGTAGAAAAATGGTAACTGTCATACAAAACTGGTAGAAATGTGAGTGAGTGTGTCCATATTCACATAGGAATGCAATCTGGCAACATTTATTATAATGAAAAATGCACGTATCCTTTGGCCCATCAAAGCACACAAGACGTGCCAGGCACAAGCCGTCAGGCCCAGAGCCATATCCATCTATGTTGGTTGCTACCTATAGAGAGACAGTGGTGCATCCCATGTGACCAGTTGCTGAGCACCTGGCATGTATCAGTGCCTGGGCTGGGGACATGCCCAGATCTCTCACATAGCTTCTGTTGTTAAGCTTATGGACACCTAATCTTATTGCTCTGTGGAGAATACAATCTAAACAAATGAATACAGAAGACAGTGCCAGTTGGAGGTGAGGTCACAGGATAGAGTGGTGGGCAGGTGGGGACTCCCTTAGCTGGGGAGGTTAGGGAGGCTTCGGGAGGAGGACAGATGGGTGGTGAGTTTTTCATTGTGTTTTTCAGGGTGGCATTAACACCAGTGTGCCCTATGGTGGTATATATGTGAAATCCATTGTTCCTGGAGGACCAGCTGCCAAGGAAGGGCAGATCCTGCAGGGTGAGAGATGGGGTTGCATTGGGAGCTCTGGGCTCTGTGAGGAAAAGAGCCCTGGACTGGGAGGGGCAGCCTCCAGGCCTTGCCCTGCTCCCTTTCTGAAAACTTGTGCAAATGATTGCTTCTCCAGGTCATGCTTTCCTCACCTGAAAAGGGGGTAATAGAACTTGCCCCACCCATTTGATAGGTTGGAGGGTCTGCAGTGGCACACTGGGAAGCATAGGTGATAGAAAAATAGTAGAAGCCTTAAAAGACTTGTATTATTCTTTGGCCTTCATAGGAGAACACACTGCTTCCCTTGGAGGACAAGTGGGCCTCAGTAGCCCTACTCTCACATCCGGGGAGGACACCTCAGCCTTCTCTCTGCCCGTGCTCAGTTCCCACTGCCCTGATGGAAGGGGATGATTTTTACTGGTCTCCAAAACTGCCAGAATTGAGCCAAAAGGAGAATCTAGGATCTTACTCATCTCCATCTCTTCTGGAATTCTGGTGTCCCCGAAATCAGCCATGTCTCCCTGACCTTTTTTGAAATAAAAAAAAATACATCCTGGAGATATAAATATCTAAGTGACTTGAAAATACTTTCAAAAACGGTTTCACAGGAAAACAGGAGGAAGGATAAGGTTGAACATAGCTGGCTCAACCATTCTGTGAGCCAATAATAGAAAGGCTTTTATATCCTTGATCTGTGATGTGCCTGAGAAGGAGGGAGCGAGGCTGCTCAGAGAGGCAGGATTCCTGCTGACTCCAGGGGGATGCCTGGTACCTCTGCTTCCTGTCCTGCTTCTCCAGGCTGCATGGAGGGGCACCAGACAGTGGCCTCATGGAAGGGAACTTTCTGCAGCCCCAGGTGCCAGGTCATGACATCACATCCATCCCTTTCCCAGGTGACCGGCTCCTGCAGGTGGATGGAGTGAGTCTGTGTGGCCTCACCCACAAGCAGGCTGTGCAGTGCCTGAAGGGGCCTGAGCAGGTGAGTGGACCATTACTGACCAGCTTCCCTTCCTTCTGGAGCTTTCCTGGACAATATCAGAAGCTGAAATTGCCTCTGGGTGGGAGGGAGGCAGGCAGGAAACAAGACTTTTTCTTTGTTAGTTTTTTCTATTCTATTTCTTCTGCTTACTTACTCTCACTTTTCTGTAGGGATGTGAAAGCCAGGAGGTAGCAGACAGATGTTTCCAAGTAAAAAAAACTCACCCCCTGTAGACAGCCGTAGAAACTTACTGGTGGCTTGCCTGGATTCTGAGAATCAGACAGTGGAACAGAGGAGATGGAGTGAAGCGACCGCTCCAGCCTGGCTCTGTCTGCCCCAGCCCTGCTAGCCCTGTGTCCACGGGCTCTTGGGCCTTCTTACCTCCCTACCTTTGATAGGATGACCCCACCCTGCTCCCTGTTCATGCCATTCCCCCCACCCTGTGTGGTGCCCACCAGGGCCTGAGTCAGAGTACCCTGGGGTTCTTTTCCTCACAATGAGGTAGGAATTCAGGATGCCAAGAGCAGAGCCTTTCATCCTTTGTGTCCCCTTTATTCTCTGCCCCACAGTAACTCAATGTTACCCTACTGTGCCAAGTCCTCTGCCTGAGGGTAGGTGCCTCTAACTGCCCTAGTGTTCTGGGCCACAGAGGTGGCATCATCCTCTCTTGGCAACTAAAGAGTCAACAGAGACAGGAAGGATTCCCGAGGGACCTTCCAGCAAGCTGTGGGGCAGTGTTCTGGCCACTTTTTGCTTTCTTTCCCAAAGTGGTCTTCTGGTGTCTGGTGACATTTGCTTATATTAGTGACTTTGGTTGACCTATCTTGAGAACAGAGCCATAATTTATTGGCAGGCGTGCAGGCAGGGTCCAGTGAGCCAAGGTAACTGGAACTTGCCACAGCCCAGCGGGACACTGGCAGTGAGAGAGGGGGTAGCGCAGGGGTAGGGGTGGGGTACTGGGGAGTTGTTACTGTTGGGGAATGTTCACGTCTTAGAAACCTGATCAGGGAGAGCTGGACCACTCCAGGTGTGGCCCCTGGCAGGTTAATGGAGGGGGATGTTCCCTGTTCTGAGGGAGCCAACGCGAGCGGAGGAGTGTTTTAGGAAGAAGGAGGAGGGGAAGCGAGGGTGAGTGAGGGAGGACGATGAGTGTGGCACTGTGTATGTGAAGTGCAGGTACCTGTGTGCTTCCAGGTGCACTTGTCTAATAAGCACTGAGAAATCTGGGCCTAGATCCCAATGCATAGGCTAATGGAGAGGTTCCAATGAGGCTGCTTATTGGAAACATTCGATAATTAAGAAGAATTTGCAGAGTCAAGGGAGTGCCTCCTGGTTGCCATATGAGGTGTAACCTGATTTTGTCCACCGTTCCTTCTAGGTTGCAAGACTGGTCTTAGAGAGAAGAGGCCCCAGGACTACACAGCAGTGTCCTTCTGCTAATGACAGCATGGGAGATGAACACACGGCTGTTTCCGTGGTAACAGCCTTGCCTGGCAGAACTTCGAGCTGTGTCTCAGTGACAGATGGTGAGAGGAGAGAGAATTGAGTGTTACTATTGTCATGTTATTGTGTGCCGCTTTTGAATTGTCGGGTCAAAAGAGAAAGGCAGGAAGGCTTCCTCTGTGTTCTGAAAGGAAAGTGAGCCGTGGGGATCATGCTGAGATCGGCTTTCTCATGGAAGCCCATCTCATGGAATAGGTTTCTGGAAACAAATACATTTCCCCAAAATGATTTCTAGGCATCGTTTTGCCGCCAGCTTTCCTCAGTCCTCTGATCAGCCGCCAGAATGTTCATGTTTGTGTGAGTATTTAGGATGAAATTGAGTGAAAGGGTCATACATTTTCAGATATATTTGACTTCACAGTCCAGCCTAGTCATTTGTAATAAGGTTATCTGAGGAATGACTAGGCAGGTTGGGAGAGGAACGTTCAGGAATCTAGCCTTGTTATTAGCATCATTTTAAAACACAAATGAACCATCAGTTTAGAGGGATGTAACTGCATGTTTTCTGATGGATTGCCCCTCTGCACTTCCCTTGTGATTTTGGTATTTGCCGGGAACACATTTATTTCCTCAATAAGAATGATGTGGACCTTAGCCATGTTTTAGTTCCTTCATAGAGATTTTCTGGTTTTGCTGCAGAAGATGCAAAGCAGATTGAATGCAAGGCAGCCATAGGGTTGGGGTGGGGCAAAGGGGGAACACTTTTGCCACATGAGGCTATTGAGGACTTGAAATGTGACCAGTCTAAATGGATAAAATATATATTGGATTTTGAAGGCTTAGTTTGTAAGAATAAAAAATATCTCATTAATAATTTTTTTTCATATTGATGACATGTTGAACTAGTCATATTTTAGATATATGGGGTTAAATAAGATTATAGTATATTTAATCTGTTTCCTTTTACTTTTTAAACTGTTTTATTTGTTCTTTTTTAATTTGCTGTTTTATTTTAATGTAGTTATTTGAAAACTTCAAAATGGCATTTGTGGTTTGTATTTATAACTCACATGATATTTTATTGGACAGCACTAATCTATAACATCCATAATGTACTCTGTCATAAAAATTAGCAAAAGAATTATTTTAATGTAAAAGAAACAATCCATCTACTTGATAATTTGCATTTTGAGGCTGGTCAATTTCACTTGTAATCTACTGAAGAATTTGTTTTTATCAACATCCCACACTACAGGTCTTAAGTTTGAAGTCAAACTAAAAAAGAATGCCAATGGTTTGGGATTCAGTTTTGTGCACCTGGAGAAAGAGAGCTGCAGCCACCTCAAGAGTGATCTTGTGAGGATCAAGAGGCTATTTCCAGGGCAGCCAGCTGAGGAGAATGGGGCCATTGCAGCTGGTGACATTATCCTGGCTGTGAATGGAAGGTCCACGGAAGGCCTCATCTTCCAGGTGCTGGGGGCACGGGCAGTGCAGCTCTGTGTGCAGGCTGGCCCCAGCTGTGCCTCTTGCTGGCCTGCCGCTGTAGGGAAAACTCTGGGCTCTCGAAAATCACACCAGCAGCCTGGATTTTAATCACATAAAGAGTAATTAGTGGTACCCTCTCACATTTAATTTAAAATCTCTGTTTTTAAACATCTGAGCTTGAGTCAGCCTTGCTTCTCACTGGGTTCATGAGTGAAGCTGAAGATAAAGCCCTGGCCTTTGTTCAGGCTGGCGCCTCTTCACACACATCCTGGGAGGTGGGCGTGGGGCTGAAGGGACTGGAGTGGGTCCCTTTCCGCTCTCCTTCCCATTTCTCTACTAAATTTACAGGTTTTGATACATTATTACACTGATTGTCCTGCCTATGATCTAAAATGTAATTTAAGAAAAAGAGAGAGTAATGAAATATTGTATATATTAGAGTCCTGGAAGAAAATTGAGTCATTTGAGGAACATTTAATAAAGGTGTGGGCAGGTTGTTAGGAAGCTCAAGGGAGCATGTTGTGGCCTGGGGCTGGGCAGGGTGGAATGCAGTTACCTTACCCTGAGGCCAAAGGGGATGAGAAAGAGCAGTTTTCCCACCCTAGGAATGGAGAGCCGGTGGAGGGCACACACTGGCATAAGCTCTCGCCTTGGCTGAGGTTGTAGTCATCCCTTGGCAACCTGAAGGGAGGAATCCTGGAAGCCGCAATGACCTCTGCACCTCCCTGTCTCCGTCTACTGCCATGTTCCCCTAGCCGAGCCCAACAGGAAGCTTCATGCAGCCCTCATAGGTCAACTCCAGAAACACAAAGCAAGATGGACAAAGGGGACAGCGGCTCTGGGCAGGGCAGGGGAGAGGTTTGTAGAACAGCGTATGCTTGGGTTGAAGAGCATACCTTCATCCGTCCATCTCCTGATCCAAGAACCCTTCTCTGAGAACCACTGCTGGGCTGGCAACTCTGTGAGAGACTGAAGACAGAGAGGAGGGTAGCTCATGCAGCCTCAGAGCTCAGGGACAGAAAACACCAGTGATAGCAGGAGATATGCATCCTGTGAGATGAAAGCCCATGCTGCAGTGCTCACACCAGTGAGCCAGGAAAGAAGTGCATCCCTTGGATGTCAAGGACCGGGGAGTGTCTGGATCAGTAGTTCTCAAGTGGGGATCACTTCCCTCTCAGGGGACATTTGATTAAGTCCAGAGACATTTGTGATTGTCACAACTGATGAGTGCTCCTGGAATCTAGTGAGTAGAGACCAGAGACGCTGCTAAACACCCTACGATGCACAGGACGGGCATTCCAACAAGGAATTTTCCAGCCTGAAAGGTCAACAGTGCCAAGAGTTTGAGAAATTCTGGTCAAAATAGAAAATAGAAGCTATCAAGGCAAACTTGAACCCTGGACATTGAGAGGGTGGCCTGGAGCAACATGTTCAGCATGATGGGGGCTTGGGACGAGGGTGCAGAGGGGAGTAGATGGGAGAGAGGGAGCTGAGGTGAGAGACAGTGGCAGGCAGAACCAGAACTGTGTCCTAGGCCTCGGAGCTTGCATTGAGGGCAAAGCAAGTCAGCCAGAGTGTGCAGCAGGGGAAGGACTCAGTTATATCTGCACTGTGGAAAACTATCCTTAAGCACTGTGGAGGGAGGCATGTGAGTGACACTGGTGAAGGCAGGGAGCAGAGAGGCTACTGCAATATTACAAGTGAGAGGTTCCCAGAACCCAAGCTGCACAAAGGTGATACACAGCCCAGCATCTTCCATCTTCTTTGTGGAAGCTGCAGGCCACTGATCTTGGTTCCTTGTACTTTGAAAAGTTAGGCCCACAGTGGTGTCCTCCGGAGTTCTCTGGAGTGAGAAATGGATTAAGGTGCAGGGGGAGGAGCCAGCGCCTGGGACACAGGGGGAGAACATCGCTGCATCCCGGGGATGCAGGCCCGGATCTAACAGTGGGTCTTGGTTTCTCGTAGGAGGTGTTACATTTACTGAGAGGGGCCCCACAGGAAGTCACGCTCCTCCTTTGCCGACCCCCTCCAGGTGCGCTGCCTGAGATGGAGCAGGAATGGCAGGTAGGCTGCAGTGTCTTCTATGCTCTCTACCTGGCTCTGGTTGAGCCCCCCTTTTCTTGACTCTAGTGTCCTAAGAGGGTTTTAGGTAGGTTCAGTGCCACCTCCTCTCACAGGGGCAGGAAAATAGCTAGCTCCCGAACCTCAGTAGGTCTCCTTCCTCTCCCTCATTCTGCCCCTCCCAACATTTGGGTCTTACTGTAGATGTTTACATGTTTAGACTTTGGCTGTGAAACTTTTAGGGCCAGGCTCTCTGGAAGCCCAGGCATCAGAGAGGCGGGCCCGGGAGGAAGGAGAGTAGACAAGAAGCAGACCAAGGGCATTTCCAATAAGAATTTCCATTCTGGGAGATGAAGTAGAAAATAGGATATATGATTACCCTCCTAAGCATGAAATAGGCATGTGCGGTCTAGTGCAAAGAAGAGAGGCATTGGAATCAGGAAAATAGGGAGTTTTACCTTGACGTCTATATTAGTCAGGTTCCCAGAGAAATAGAACAGCTAGAATGAGAGTGTGTGAGTGTGCGTGTTTATGTATGAAGAGACTGAGAGAAAGAGAAAGAGATTTCTTATAAGGATTTGGCTCATGTGATTATGAGGGCTGGCCAGACCAAATTCTATAGGGTAGGCCAGGAGGTCAGAGACCCAGGGAAGAATTAATAGAGAAGATCAAGCCCAAAGGTGATCTGGAAGCAGGACTCCCTCCTCCTCGGGGAGGTCAGTCTTTACTCTTAAGGCCTTCAGCTGACAGCATGGGGCCACCCCATTATGAAAGACAAGCTGTTTTACTCAAAGTTTGCTGATTTAAAGGTCAAATCACATGTAAAAAGAACACCTTCACAGTGACGTCTAGATGGCGTGTGACTGCTTATCTGGGTACCATGGCCTAGCCAAGTGACAGATACAATTACCCATTACCATGCCTTCTTTGGAGTCCCTAGGAAACAGATTTTGCAGCAGTGATGTGAATGCAGAAGGTTTTATGTGGCCTGAACTTGAGAACATCCTGTGAGGGTGACAGAAGTGGGGTGGGGCAGAAGGAGAGATCAATATGCAGGTATAACCAGAGCCTCAGCTGATCCTGGAAAGCCCTGGAGCAGAGATGGCCCCTTGGAGTTTCCCTGAATTGGGGCAAGAGAACCTGTGCCTTTGCATACTGTCTTAACCAGCTCTGGGGTGTGAGCTGCCCCAAGGGAGGGGAGATGAGGTGGTGGGGTGAAAGTCTCAGTCCTGGAGGGGATCTGGCAGGTACCTGGATCACCTGTACCTGCTGTGCTGCGTGGACCTGGGGCAGTTCCCTATCCTCTCTAGGCCTCATGATTCCTCATCTCTAGGATGTGGATAAAAATGATCACTTAATTGACTGAGGGTGACACCATCACTAGGGACAATATAAAAAAATTGATGACCCAGATCCTGTTGATGCTTAGACTCCAGAACATCATTTGACATAGCCTCTAGGGAGAGAAGAGCTATGGGAAAGATATCTGAAAGTTGCTGGTTTGGAAAAGAAGGTAGATGACAGCAATTGTGTTAAGAAACTGAACCAGGTGAGAGAGGGCCAAATTTCACACACACAAATTCAGGCCAAGGTGCTGGGACCCTGTGTTTTTCTTGAAATATCTAGGAAATCCCAGGGAAAAATCAGTCTTTCCATTCTGGAGAATAGCCCCTCCGAGAAGAGCCCACAGAAATCTAGCAGGAAGGGTGCGGGTGAGGTATGGTGGGTGAGCTTTCCCTCCTCATATCTGAAGGCCAAGTAAGAGAAGGATTGTGATTTGTCTGGGTGGCTCCAGTGGTCAGGTTGCAGAGCAAGAGGCAGCAGCTCTGAGGAGTAAACATCAGTCCACCAGGTCAAGCAGCTCTGAGGAGGAGGCAGCCATGCCCACATCTGGTGTAAGGGTATTTCAGGCAGAAGAAACGGCATGAATAAAGGCCCTGATATGGGAACCCACTTGGATATTTGAGGGACAACAAGACAACAGGTGTGCTTGGGTCATCATTAATGAAGCAGAAGGAGAAGAAGTTGTAGAGGTGGCAGGGACTGACCCTGGAGGGCCTTGGAGATCAGAGGAGCATGATGCCACCATCCTGAATGCAGTGGGAAGCCACTGGGCTGGCATGCAGGGTTAAGCAGGAAATACCCTCCTCTGTTCTTCAGAGGGATCAGTAGGGTTGCTGGTGGACAGGGACTGGAGGAGGTCAAGCAGCAGTCATTCAGGTCAAACATGACGTGGCTTGGACTTAGGCCATATCAGAAGAGTTGTTAAGAAGCAGCCAGATTTGGGATACATCTGGGAGGTGGAGTCCAGGAGATGACTTTGTGATTAGGTGTGGGTATGAGGAAAGAGAGCAATCAAGCTTTGGCATGAAGAAGCCTCAGGGGAATGGTAGTACCACCAAGGCAGGGTGAAGGATGGGTAAGAAGGTAAATATCCCGATTTTCCTGATTCCACCACCTCTCTTCTTTGCACTGGATCAAACATGCCTAGTTCATGCTTTAGGGGGGTAATCATAGACCCTGTTTTCCACTTCATCTCTCTTAGTACTGGTTACCAAGAAAGGGACTGCTTACAGGGGCTGGGGAAAGTTATTTGGGGTGCATGGAGAAGAAACAACAGTTCTTGTTAGCACATAAAACTGAGATGTTTATAGACTATCCAGCAAAGATGTCTATTAGGCAGTTATGGAGAATAAGTAGGAGGTCAGGGCTGGAAAAAGTGAATTTGAGAGTTGTCAGCCTATAGAGGTCATGTAAAGCCATGAAATGGTTGAGATCACCTTGTGAAAGAGTGCAGATATGGTCAAGAAGAGGGCTAAGAAGTCAGCACAGAGCACACCAACATTGAGAGACTTGGTAGAGAGATGGGACAGCATATGAGATTAAGATGGGGCCTGGGAATTGGTGGACAAGCCAAGCAAGGGTGGGGCTCATGGTCAACTCCATGTAAGTAGGGCAAACCAGCAAGGAAGCTCTCCGAAAGTGGGGATGGACCCACTTTGTTGAACGTTGCTGAGAGAGAGGGTGAGAGGACAGATAACTGTTCTTCAGCTTTAGAAAGACGGAGGTCACTGGGGGCCCTGGTGTGGGCTCTTTCTATTGGGTGGTAAGGATAGAAGCCTGGTGCGAGTGGGTGCAAGAAAGAAGGAGGGAGGAGTGGAAAGTGAGAAGAGACACTCGTCTAAGAGGATGCCACGAAGTAGAGCACAGAAATGCGTGGCGAGAGGTGGAAGGGGAGGCGGGGGTAGGGGTGCAGGCTGCTCAGTGGAATTTTCTGTGGGAAGATGAAGAGTTCTCATCTGAATATGTCCATTCTTACTGTGAGGGCAGAGGCAAGGTCAGGGTGGAGTTGTTGGAAACTTGACGGGAGACACAAGATGAGAAATAATTTAGAGAGCAGAGGTAGAAAACTGAATTGATTAAGGACAGAAAGATTATCTGGAAGTCTTGACTGCCCATTTGACATCTGTAGTCACACAGTTGAAGTGAATCTAGTCAGAGGCTCAGGAGCAGGTAAGGTTCACACAGTTTTAGCAGGAATTAAAATAGAAACCCAGAATCTGCAAGTAACATGTGATGAAGGAAGAGAAGGGCAAGGAGGTGGGAGCTCAGGGTCTTCCTTGTCTGTAAGTGAGCATTTAGGGGCAGAGCCATGGAATCTAAGCAGAATAAGAGGCATACCAGAACACGTGTGATAGGGAAAGGGAGGTGGAGTGATGATGAAAAGCAGCAGCTCCATGGACTGGAAGTCTTGGAGCGGGGAAGGATCACTGGAGAGCGTGTCCAGGACAATGAGCTGGAAGGACAGGATAGGTTAAAAAACAGATTTCGGAGGTCTCTCCAAAAAGTGCGAAAATGTGATTAAAATATGTTCTTTCTATTTTATGTCATCCATTTAAAATTTTGATTTTTGGTGTGTCCTTTATAAATGTCCACAGTCTATCAGAAGAGTAGTAAGTGTTTAGGATTTATAATTAAATAAATTTGCACATTTGTGGATGTGTCCCTCTCATTGCTAAAGATGTACAATCAGAAAGGTGGGGAGACCACTCGTTGGGGTGGTTCCTCTTTTGTAGGTGAGGGCGTGGGTGGGATCCCAGCCACGAGCTCTATTACATCAGGGATAGAGATCATGGCATGGAAGTGCTAGAAGACAATTTTCAGGAAAAGGTAAAATCATGATTCTCGTACAGATATAAAAATGAACACGTTAAAGATTTTATTTAACTCATTCAATCAGGGGACCAGGCAGATGTTAAAACTGGCTCAAAAGAGATTTCAAATGACCTAATTTATTTATAGAATTGTAAAATAGCTCAAAGACAGTGGGGACAGCTAGAATCAGAGAACCCAGCAGGTTCCGCTGTAGATAAAAGGAGTTTTCTTCTGAAACACAGATTGTTTTTTTGTAGAAGGTTGAGCAGTGGCAGCAAGACATAGCACATCATCAAAATCAGAACTTAAAGGCTGACAAGGGTGTGAGGAGATGAGACGAAGCAAGTCACGTCTGGGGAAGTGAAGGGGAGACCCAGGAAAGAACCTTATCATGATGGGGTGGGAGATGGGGGCAAGCCCTGCAATGACCAAGGGAGATGAAGACACTTAAAAAGAAAACATTTCTTATTAGAAAGTGGAATAGAGTCATTGCTTTGCATATTTATCTTTCATTTTTATCTTTGTCTAAATTTTGCAAATATTTTTCATTAAAAAATAAGGCTCATATTTATTGAGAGCTTCCACAGCCCCCCAGGCTAAGGCGCCTGAGTGTGTTGCCCAGGGTCCGGCGGGAGCATGTGGAGGAGCTGGGATGCTATGGTGATAGACAGAACTCAAAGCCCACCTTGTAATTGCTCTGATCTACAATCATATGGGGGAAAAAAGCTTTCTATTTTTTTTAAAAAAACATTGAGCAGCATGGAGCCAGTAATCAGTAGCATTTCTTTTAATAGACACCTGAATTCTCAGCTGACAAAGAATTCACCAGGGCAACATGTACTGACTCATGTACCAGCCCCAGCCTGGATCAAGAGGACAGCTGGAGGGACAGTGCCTCCCCAGATGCAGGGGAAAGCTTGAGTCTCAGGCCAGAGTCTTCTCAAAAGGCCATCAGAGAGGCACAATGGGGCCAAGATAGAGAGAGACCTTGGGCCAGTTCCTTGACACATTCTCCCGAGTCCCACCCTCATTTATGCAAACTTCACCAAGAAAGAGATGCATCAACATTGGCGACCTCTTTGGAAAAGGATGTGAGGCAAAACTGCTATTCAGTTTGTGATATCGTGAGACTTGGAAGGTAAGAATCACCACATTTGCAGATATTTTGTAAACTGAATGCATCTCATTGCTAGAAAATTATAATCAAGCCGTCAATAACTATGCTTGGATGCTTTTTGTGCCAAGCACTGTTCCAGGCATTTAGAAGACAGGTTGCAACAAGAGAAACGTAAGGCCTGGAGCTGCTGAGACCACCTGTGAGCTTTTGGGAAAAGCAAACCCTACCCAGACCACAATTGTCCCTAACATGTCTTGGAGGCTGTAGATGGCAGGCCTCAGGTTTTCTCCTGGCCCACAAAACCTTGTTCTGTATCCTCCATGACCTCTTAAAGCAGTGTAGTAAGAAAGAAGTTCTTATATGCATCCTCGCTTCTATTGCTAATGTGATGCTTTATTAACAACAACTTTTTATTGCTAATATAGTGCTTTATTAATATCAGCTTTTCAAAAAAAATGACGGGGTCTTGCTATGTTGCTCAGGCTGAATTCAAAACTCCTGGGCTCAAGTAATCCTCCTACCTCAGCCGGTCAAGTAGCTGGGTCTACAGGCACCAGCCATCATGCCTAGCTACACCAGTTTTTGTTTTCTGAACACATCTATATCTTCAAGACCACCCTGCGACATTCACTTTCACAGTCATTTTTAATTTAGTCTGCATTTTTGTGCCCATCCATCTGTAAGTGTTTCTGGTTCTCAGAAATACTATGCTGAGGGAACACATGGTCTTTGACGAGTACTTATTATACAAGGTGCTTGGAAACTTGTAGGGAGCAGACAGAGGGCTGTACATGTAGGGTAAGACCTGCTTCTAGGCGTTTGCCAGGCAGAGGTCTGGGTATAATGCAGGCAAATTACAAAGGGCACTTGTTTGTGTGTGACACTCTATAAACCCACTGAAATTAAATGGCTCTCGTTTGCTGTTCCTCCTAGAAGACTGTCATAGGTAGATTCATAGGGAACGGTAGTCCCTGTGAAGTGCGAAGCAGTGGTGTAATACCATTGGACCTGGTGAGAGCCATGACAAACAGGAGCCTAGCATGCATTCCCTAAAACCACCCTGATAGAAAACTTTGAAGAACACTGTGCCAGCCAAACAAGAGCTAACTGGTTTGCAAAGTAGAACAAGGTGGACAAGCACATTGATCAATGACATTCATATTCATTGTCTGATAATGTATAACGTAAGTGTATTTATAGTACCTTACAATTGCAGTCTAGGCAGTAATTGACATACTTGATAAAATAATAAAGAAAATAACCTAGAGATTTGTCCAAGGACAACCATTACCATGATCTTAAAGAACATATAAAAGGAACTGTACTTTCCTGTAGGCAGGAGGCACTTGTTTGGATATTTAAAGGTTTTGCTGCCAGATAGTTTGGGATAATGAACAGTGACCCTGGGAGCTGAATTATAAAGTGGCTCTGGGTATAGGTATAAGCTGGGAATTTGCTGTAACAGGTGCCTTTAATTTAATACAGTCAATAGCTACTTAAAATGGTATTTTAAACTGTTAGTGTAGGCAGTCACTGTTTCATTCATTAAATTACAGAAAATCAGCCTGTTCAATATAAAACTGATCTAGTCTAGCCTCAAACTCCATGCTGGAATCTGCTCCATCACATTCCTGAAGAAGGGATTCCAGCTTTTGCTTGAAAATCTGCAGGGTTGCGGAACTTGCTACCTCTCAAGCGACCGATTTTATTATCATCTAGTTACTGATCACAGGTTCTTCCTTGTATAAAGGTGAAATCTTTATGCTGTTATACTGCTCCTATGAGACTAGCATTTAAAGCTAAACATTTTGCATACAGCATGGCCATAAGTTCAAGCCTCCTAACTTCATCTGAAGCTCAACCAAAGAAAAAGTGATTTGCTCCCACAGAAAGGGAGGAAATACATCTTTATGTATTCTACTTCCAAGTCTGGATACCTATTTCCACCAATATTTTAGCATTCTCTTTTTTTTTTTTTTTTTTTTTTTCATGAAACGTCACATTATTCTGTTTTTCTGAACCAAATTAAATTTGGCTTAGTGGCCCTTTTTGCAAGGGTATACCAGATGTCCAAAGTCTGTCATTCTTGGAGGAACTGCTCCTTCTAGAGCTGCACGAGTCCCGAGGGCTTGTCCAGAGCATTCCAGGGGAGTCTCCGATCTTGTCTGTCCTGAATGCTCGTCAGGCCCACGTGGTCCATGTAGCCATGGGTGAACTGTGGGCAGGCTGCCTCACTGTTCTCAGTATCCTGGCTCTCTCAATGGCCAACCACTCCCCTTTCTCTTGCCTCCCTGTGGTGGCTCTGGTGATGACTGCTTTTCTGCCTTCTCACATTTCCTGGCTTTATTTTTATCTCGTTTTCTCTCCCTCACTTAGGAACCTTTCCTCTTCTCTGAAAGAACTCAAACCAAGTCCGCCTCTCCTCCAACAGGCCATCAGCTGGCACTTAATGCACACATAGTTAGTGGCTGCCCCCTACAGGAAGAAAAGAGGGGCGCACGCCCAGCAATCCCTGGACACAGTTCTCCCAGCTCCTGGGTAGAATCTGAATCAGGATTTCAAAGTAGGATTGAGGCTCTCTGCAGAAGACTTATAAGTGTTTGTAGCTCAGTTCTGAGGTGACTGTCGCAGGCCACTGACTCTTAGAGTCTGTCTTCTGTGAGTCAAGCTCTGGATCTTATTGTGTGATTTCAGCGTTGCCACTTACTAGTATGCCTGGAGAGTTGCCTTCCCTGAGCTGGAGCCTTCCCAAATGTAAACGGGACCATGACGATTCCACAGGGTACTGTGCAGGTCAAAAGAAATAGCACATGCAGGGTGCCGTCACAGCGCCTGGCATGCAGTAAGAACCCAGCGCAAGTCTGATTTCCTTTCCTTTCCTGAGCTATTTCCAGCTAAAGAACAGGTCCCATTTATTGAAATTCCCAGCAAGTTGCCGGAACTTACCATCTGCCAGGTGGCAACTTCCTACAGCCAGATGGCTGCCAGCACCACAGCAAGCCCAAAGTGTTCATGGAGAAGATTCGATTTCAATTTTCCTTTCTTGTTCTCTTCTTTTCTCACACTCTATATCTAGAGATTTCACCGTCTAGTAGATCTTTATAAAAATATCTTGTAATAAAGCAGTACAGTACATTTTTACAGAGGAGAGTTGGTTTATGCACCTGTTAGAGGAGATGCTTGGCTGGAGCCACATCTTTTATAAGGTTAGTACCTAAAGGTATGATAAGGCAACAATCACATTAAGTCTCATTACCCTTGAAACATCACTTTGGAAGGAGTGATGTTATTTGTTCCTTGATGTGGGAGCAAATCACTTTTTGTTTGGTTGAGTCTCAGACAAAGTCAGGAGGCTTGCAATTATGGACCATGCTGTATGCAAAATGCTTGTCTTTAAATGCTGGCCCCATAGAAACAGAGACAGACTGAGAGGATGGAAGATTTAGTTCACCCACTTATGTGCACTCCAGGGCTTACATTCATTGGTTGGAAAGTTGGTCTTTGCAGAATGTTTAAGGTTATCTTTCTCTCTCTTTCTCTCTTTGCCTAGCACATATCATTAAACGCATGTAAGTAAAATGCACGTAAGTTCAGCAAGCATCACTTTGTGAAAGTGATGGTATAAATCCTGATGGTCATTTATTTAAGAATGCAAAATGAAGCAGGAGTCCTTGAAATGAACCTAAAGTTACGATATACCTTTTGGGGAAGGGCCCTGCCTGGAATAGCAAAAGATAATTAGGAAGCCAGAGATCTCACTCAACTGCAGCTGCCAGGCCAGGTGTGATATCAGAGTAGTTAGGGTGGGATGCAGCTGCCAGGTGAGGGAGCTGTTCTGCCTGCTCTTGGGTTGGAGTGTGGCTGTGGGGAGTGAGTGGGGTGGATGCCTGGCTAGCATCAGTCGTCTAACACACAGGAGAGCCTGGGGCAGGCTAGGGCCTGGGTGCTGCCTCTAGCAGGATTCTCTTCACACCTTATAGGTTCCCAGGGGTACCTGCCCACTGCCTTCCTTTTCATTAACACTCTGACAAATCCTAACTGTTGTACTTCAGTTCAGATTTATCATCTGAACTTGGAATCTGGCAGTCCATTGAATTTGTGTACCTTGATGTCTTAGAGATACTGTAAACCCAACCTGCCAAAACTAAATGCAGATGTCAGGAGAGGAGGCCTGGAGTTTCTAGCTCTGTCTTCCGGGCTAAAGGGGACATCAGTATGGGGCCTGACGCTGGAGAGCTGGAGACATGAAGAGACATAAAACCCAAACTTTCTTGTGACTTTAACCATAAGTAAATAGGACAACTATAATACCTTCATATTTCAAGCGTGAAATGCCATCTGCTAGTGCGACTTTCCTCCTGAAAGGTAGAGATAATTCTGGTGGCCCAAGACTTTAAAGGACAGGTGTCCAGCAAAGTTGGGCACAGTGTCTTTTCTCGGTAAATATCCTGTAGCAAGCAGAGCCTTCAGAATGCTTTCACTGACCTCAGAGCTGAACTGGGATTCATCTTAAAAATATCCACTGAAGAGTTTCAGGACTTGGTGAGGACCCTGGCTCTGGGACACTGCTGGCTGGTGTGGGAAAGACGGCTGGCCAGGGAGCCCATGCCAAATCTCCAGATTCTCCTCCAATTATCATCTGTCTATAAAAACCTCCTTCCGTTGGACAGCTTGGTGGGCAGAGAATGAGGGCAGGAAGAAGCTGAGGCCATTACATGGACCCAAGGGATGAGCAGAAAACTCTGAGTACCCTGACAACATCAGCGTCTTGATGAAAGTCCTGCTACATTAGCCCTGAGCCCTGGATGAAGGATTCCACCTCTTTACCCATCATGTCCACATGGCAAAACATGAGGCTGACTCTGAATGTCTCTATCTTAATGAAATTCCCCAAATTTCCAAGTCTTGCCCTTTTCATGAAATGGGCATACAGGCTTCTCATGTCTCTTTATGTCCTATTCACCCTTTCCCTATGCCACAGTTGAGCCCAGGACAGATCTTCAAGGGCAGCCTGGTGCACGTGAAAAAGGATGAAAGGAAAGGCAGTTGTTCTCCCGGCTTGTGGTGGGATGATGGCCAAAATTTCACCCTTGAGACCACCAGCTCCCCCTGGGCAAGCGGGGAGCAAATCACTTTTTCTTTGGTTGAGCCTCAGATTAAGCCTTGCCTCTTGCCTCTCAGACTGATGGCTTCTCTCAGTCTCTACTAGGCAGAACCAGTAGCTGGAGCCCCAAATCGAAACTAGAGGGCAAGAAGCCTATTGGAAGGGGTGGAGAGAGTCTCCTGGTGGGAGGGGAGGCGGGGACACTTAGACAGCTACAGTGGCCGATGAACACATACTGTTGCCACCTGCCACTCTTCAACAAGGCTTAGTGTGCTCAGAGTGGAGGGAAGGGGCTTCTGCTTGAGGCGGTGGGGGCAGTGATGAGCCTGAGCCTGGGCAACAGGCTAGGTTTCTCATTCTTTGATAAAACTTCTTGGATGTTTCCTTCCTCTGTTTATAATAAAACACAGTTTCTACGTGATCTGGCCAAGTTTTAAAGTCAATTTTCTCTGCAAATGTTCAACAGTTAAAAATGTCTTTTGAAAGTGAGTGTTCCTCTTCAGTCTTTGTAGAATAATTTCTTTTTTATACACTTGAGTGTGCATGTATTTACATGAAATTCACTCTTACACATATCCTGTAGCTCTCATGAGTAAAAATAATGTCTCTTTCAAAGTGAAGGTCAGTTTGGGACAGACGCTCCTGGCTCTACTGGTGAGGAGGACGGGCTCTCTGGGTGTCTGGGGGTTTGTAGCTATTGGGGTGCACCAGAGCTGATTTTAAGAGAAAGAGGCAATGCAGGAAAGGAGGAGACCAGCAGCACATAACAAAGCCAACCTACTTATTCGGCTGTGGAGAAGGAGGCTGAGAAATGAGGATCCATGTATTTGGTAAAAAGCTAAATCTTTGTGCTTTTCTCTTAGATATTCCTTCTCATCTTCTCTAACCAGACTTTCGACAGATATTTTCTGAGCACCTTCTCTGCATGTCTGCACCGCTGTGTAAAATGCCCTGCCTTTGTGTGGACTGTTCTTTCTAATCAAGAGGTGTGTGTGGTGAACTTGGGGCAGCCCCTGGAAGGCATGTTCTTTGACCACTGCGTCTGCGGCTGCATCACCAGATAATGAGCTTCACCACTCGTCTGCCTCCTGTGTCCTTCCATGGGGAGTAAATGTAACTCCAGCTGGTCGCCTCTCTAAATAGGCACATTTTCAGTATTCAGAAAAGGACCTGATCTTTGCACAAAGTGCTTTGATGGTTGCCTGCTTGAGTCACTCCCAGCCCCTTCCTGAGGCCCTTTCTTTACAATTCTTCTGTTGAAATAGTTATCATAATAACAGTAGTAATCATAGCATCTCACATTTACCAAAAACTTAACCTGTACCAGGAATCGGCAGGGGGAGGGGGGTGTATCAGAATTATGTAATTTACATGTCCCAATAATCCTAGACACTTCTTGACCATCTAGTTTTTTCAGATGAGAAAACTGAGGTTCCAGTGAAGTCAATCAACTTGTCCAAGTTCTGACAGACTCTGCTTGTCATATGAAGAGTCAGTCTTAGAACTGGGTCATTGCCCTGCTTGCAATGCTGTGCCCTCTGGCAAACCCCCTGCCCCCTGCACTGGTCTCCAACTGCCTCTACCATAGCACTTCCTGCCAGGACTTTAACATTTGTTTACTGCTCCAACTTCTCATTAAACTTGGGGCTTTTCAAAGCCAGGGGTGGTGCCTTATTTGTTGTTTGCTTCCTGGTACCCAGAGCAGCCTCTGGCATGAGCTGTTTAAACATTGGCCAAGTCTCATAGGCCTGTGTCGTCGAGAGCATCCTAAAAGGAAAGGGGAAGGTGGGGCGAGGAATTTTTTTTTATTAAGGCTAGAAGACACATGGGTTTCTGTTTTCTAGTCCTGAATTGGATGGGGAGGATGGGGAAGATGACATGTGCCATCCACATGGAGCCCATTCTCCCACCTTGGAGGATGAAGAGTATCTTACCATCAATTCTACATGCCAAGGCCAGCTACCCTGTGAAGAATGTTTGGAGGCAGATTCTGGGACCATTCCCTTGCCACAGTTCTGCTCTTGGGGCACTGTTCCAGAGTCTTTGCCTCCAGAAGAGTCCCAAGAGAGTGGGAGTGAATGGGAAGACCTGGAGGAGACTGTGGACCTGGAGGACGCTGCCCTCAGGTGGGTATGACTCTGGCTGGGGGGACTGGGGCTGAGCTCTGACAGCAGGGCTCAGTGCCATCAAGCCACTTCAACTGTGGGTGGGGATGGTTCGTGGGCATTGCCCAGTTCCCCCTGCATCTTCTTTGGGCATTATGAATCACTGTGATGGCCATTTTCACTGAGCATTTACCATGGCCCTTGCACCATGACAACAGCCCTACATCATGGGGACAGTCATCACCCCCATTTCACACATGACACATTTGGGGCTTTCCCAAGGTCATCCAGTGAGTAAGTGACAGAGCTAGAACTCAATCCTGGTTGGTTTCCTACTCCACAGCCCACCTGTTGAACTCCTGTCTGTTCTGCCTCCTGTGTGTGGGAGGGTGCATCTCTCTCCTCTGGTCTCTCTCTTTTGGGGGTCTGAATGTCTAGTGCTTATTCCTGTTTTGCCTGCTCCTGCCTGCCCCTCTGCCAGACTTATTGCAGAGAAGAGTCTTGGTGTCATGTCATAGGGCCCATCTTGTTGGACTGCTGTGGCTGAGTATAGATCAGCATCAGGAAAGTCTCACTGTTAATGGAAGGAGCCACCAGAAGCTGACCTGGTCACCAGGTGGGGTCAGAACATATTGACAAGGACACGGGAAGAGTAAGGGCAACAGAAACTGTCACACTAGGAGGAAAGGAGGGTAAACTCTGGGCAGGTCTGTAACCATCCAACACTCTATTCAAGTACCTACAGTATATGTTAAAAAATGCTGAATGTTCCAAAAACTTTCACATAAACACAGTTTCAAGATCCATTGAAACTTACCGAGACATCAGTTGGAGAAATTTCAGTTATAATTGAAACACCCTCCTTCCCTTTCCTCCCATTGTGCCCTAGCTCCATTTTCCCGGCTGCACATAAGGAAGCCTGGCCACCACAAATGATTGAGCTAGAGCTTCAGAGGACAGTGGCGAGTCAGCTGATAAGGAGAGTGGATGTATGAAATTAAAATATAACAAAAGGTCTGGTTCTTATCTGAAACAGGAAGCAACAAGTTAATACAGTGGAAGATTCAGAGGCTTCAAAGACCATGCATGTTCATTTACAGAGAAGTCAAACACTTTACAACATTGGGAGTGCGTGTTACAGATTCACAGAAGTGTGGGCAAGCAGGAAGTGGCTTATATGCACGGGCAATCTTTTTGGAGGTGGTTCCGCGGGGCTGGGAACCTGAAAGAAGAAGGCTGAAAATCGGTGGGGACTGCAAAGGCCAGTCCACTGAGATCTACAGTGCCTCTGAGCCAGCCACGAAGAGAAAGGCAGAGGATGTGGCATGGTGGTTGGGGGAGCTCAGATTTGAAGCCTGGCCCTGCCACTCACTAGCCAGGAGAGTTGTAGTTCTTGACTTTTAAACCATTCAATATGCAGCTGACTGCCAGATGGAGCTAACCAAACCCACCTCATGCAGTTAGGACAAGGCCAAGTGTGTAGTAGTAAGCACTTAAATAACATCAGCTATTTTTATCATCAATCACAAGCGGGGGATCTGCTCCAGTTAGAGGATACAAGCTTTTTAATGCATTCAATCCTGTTGGGTTTTTCCATGTAGTCAAAGGAACTAGACAGTTGGACTTTTGCCCTAGTATGTGGTGTGGATCTGGGTGGGAAGAAGCACTCACCTAGGGCAAGGGTGCCAGGCTTTACCAAGACTTCATCTATGTATGGATTGTGGCTTGGGATATGCTCAGGGTGAGTCCTGTTAGAATCACTGATCCCGCAAAAAGAAGAACAGGTCTCACCCTCCCCTGCAGACTGAGGACAGGTGTGCCAACATGAGTGCTCAAGGCGTGAGTTCTTGGTTTGGCTCCATGAAGCAGCCCACTGGTGTGCTTCCTGGCATCTATGGGCTACTGCACCTAGAATGTTGACTTGTGTGCTTCTTTTAGGAAATGCTGGTCTTAACAGCCTTTAAATTCTCTGTAGTGTTCATAACCCCTATAAGCTGAACCCCCTCTGCTGTATCTGATTTATAAAGAGGACTTTGCCTACAGAGAAGCACAGCCTGTAAGCCTAATCAGCAGTTATTTCGTTTGGTCCTTTTAGACATTAAGACAGTCCTATGACTATTTACTATTTCATAGGTAGTTTTTACACACAATTTAACTTAATCCTCATGTCAATTTTGAATGGTATTCTTATTTCTCTTTTTAAAAGTGGCTTAGAAGGTTTAATTTGTCTGAGATCCTACAGGTAGGAGGGGTGGGTTCACACTACATCTGTCTGGTTCTACTTTTGGTGCCTTTTCACATTTCCCCTATAATATGTGTTTTCATGTGAGTTTGTGTAACATAGGTCTTTCCATAAAGTAGCATGAGTCCTACTTTTCCTTCACAAAATATTTCTCTTTTGTGAGGCTAAGAAAGACTCCCTTGTTCAGTGGGATTAAGAAGAGGATGGAACTGTTCTCTTTAGGGAAGGTTGCTGGCAAAATGATGAGGTCACCCATTAAAAGCTGCTTATTGTTTTAGGTAAACACAGAGAACAGCGACCTCCCAAGGCAGAGACTGAGGGTTTCTGCATGGACATCCTTTCAGATGACCTTGGTCCAAAGAGTGTACCCACCAGTTCTGCCACTGGGAAGAAAATCTGTAGGCTCCTGTGAAGGTGACCTGGGATGAAGGGCCTGGCCTAGTTGTTAAGAGCTCACTTTAAGAAGAGCACGCATGTTAATTCCAAGACTCATTTTGAATAGTGGCTGTGGCCTCTCTTCAGTTCTGGGGTTTATATCCAGCAAGGCTTTGTGTGTGGGGGTGGGGGAGGGGAAGGGGAGGTGGTGAGAAGGGGGTGGGTGGCTTCCCTTTGTGAAAAGAGTTGAGAGCCAACCTCCTCCTTGGAGATACCCCAGGCAGGGTGAGGCCTTGCTACGGCACTGGCACGCGCTCTCTGGGACAGACAGAGCTACACAGTGCACTTCGTAGCTCAGCACTGGACAAAGGAGTTTCTACGGCTATCACAGTGGAAGGACTCTGTTAAGGGGATTGGCCCCAAAATTATGGCTGTAATATATTTTGACATCTTTCTGTATCCTTTCTATATAACTCTACATAGCTATACAGTTTTTTAAAAGGACTTTCCTTTTGGACTTCATACCTGATTCTACAAAGTATATGAAGGAAAAATGACATGGAGATATCTAGTAAAAAAAGCAGAGTAAAGTGGCAGATCCAGCATTACCCCATATCAGGACAAAGAACGAAAGACATGTGGATTAGCAAATGCACAAAAGAAACACCTGGGGGACCACAGGCAAGCCCAGGAGCATGCCTGATGCTGTGTAACAGAGAAAGCAGGGTAGAGTTGGGGTCTCAGCACAGGGAAGGGGAGACAATTTCATAGATACAACTAGGAAACCTGGAAAAAGTGATTTCATTTCAAAACTCACTCTGTCTACTAGAATCACATACAAAAAAAAAAAAATCAGAGAAAGATCGGTAAGAAACAGGCTCTAGTTTTATCAGATCTACAGAGGAATGATCACTCATCCAGCTTGCTACAGTTGACCAAAGCATAACAATAAAAAACCTTCAAAGCTGACAATATCTAAAAAGTTTAAACTTCCATACAATAATAATGACAAAACTAATGTAAAAAGAATATCAATGGGTTGGGAAAGCATTTACATAATTGTGAACAAGATTAGAATTTTTAATATTCAGGAAGCCCATTATAATTTATAATAGATCAATAACGAATTGCTATAGACAAAATATATGATAAAATACAAATGGCCAACAAACACACAAAATATTCTAACCAAAACGACGTCAACATACTGATTTGCATTTATTACATTCACAAAATTAAAAGAAAAAGTCTAATGCTGACAAAATTTTGCTGAAGTCGGCATATTCAGAAATATCCAAAGCTATAAAAATGGGTATGCCCACTGACCCAAATGTGAAACTCCTGAGAATTACCTAATCCAGAATAGGAAAAAAATCAATTATTTAAAAATGTTCACTCTAGTGCTCTCGATAAAAGCAACAAATTGGAAATGGCTGAAATGCCTTAGAACAATGGTAATATTAGAGAAAATGATGGTACAATAGCATAATGGAATATTGTACTGCCAAGAAAGTAATATAACTAGAAAGAAGTCAGAACTTAGTGTTTGATGAAATAACGCAAATTACGTGCTGGTTACAACCACAGAAGGCCTTGTAGGCACAAGGAGAAGCACGGTGAGCAGAAGGGAGGCTCAGCAACGGAACAGGAATTGACCAAAGTTTGGGCGATGGGATTAGGAGAATACACTTTATTTTACTAAAAATTACTTTCATGTATCTATTACTTGTATAATAAATTTTACATTGAAAATAAAGTGATTGAAACTGCAAAAAAAGAGAGAGAAAGAAAGCAACCATAACCAACCAAATACAAACAAAGACCAAGGTTAAAAAAGCCTGTGCTCTAAAATCTAATTTGTGAACTCTTCTCTATGTGCTTTTGTTTCTAATTTTTCTGTGCTCCTTATGACAGAAAAATCTTATAGGTCATTTGGCTTCTTCTGCTATTAATGAAAGCGATGTTTCCAGGGATCTGAACAGGCTTGTTCTAAATTCTCTCAGAGCTCAGGCCAGCTCCCCTGGTGCATCATTACAGTGTCACAGGCCTCAAGGTTAGGGAACTAATCAAGTATGCAATGAAGTGATTAAATAACAGTATTTACAGTTTTGGAACTGCTCACATTCTGCTGAACACTGGTTGCTTATTTCCTCTTTGGAAAAGAAATTGATGGATACAGGCTCACAATACATCTGGTCCTCCTCCTTGTAGGAAAGGACCACCCCAGCCCCCAGGCTGCTCTACTCATTTTGAACCACATCTCAGGAAGAACATGTTAATTTGTCTTAGGTGGACTCAATTGCAGCTACCACTTGCTTTATTTTAGGGCAAATGTCAGAAAGAACAGCTAATTCCTAGGAGACTCTGCTCAGTGCCTGCACACTGCTTTCATTGTTGGCTGCTGCATCCTACAAACCTGGCTGTGCTTGAGAATCAACTATAGCAGGTCTTCAAAATACAGATTCACTGGCCTCATCCCTGAAGATTCTGAATCAGTTGAGCTGAGATGAAACCCAGAAATCTGTACTTCTATGAAGCTCAGCAGATGGTTGTTTCTGTGGCCAGATTTAAGGACCACTGATTCAGACTCTTCAAGACTTCACTTGGCCTTCCCATCCTCCCTCACTGCCATAAATATTTATGAAACTCCTACTTTGTGCCACCACACCATTGATATAAGGTTGCTAAAACATATACATATTCAGCACTAAATTACAGTGCAAAAGTGGGCTTTCAAATTCAATATAGTAAAGGCATCACTTCTCCCCAAATAAATTTATAGGTCTAATGAAATTCTTATCAAAATCCCAGCAAGGTATTTTGTAGTCATAGATGAATTTATTCTGAAATGACTTTTATAAGTTTTAGTTTATATTCATAATGTAATTTACATTTTACAAATAAAATTATCTTCTGAAACTTATATGAAAATGCACAAGCACTAGAATAATTACAATCTTTAAAAAATAGAATGGAGTAGGAGGAATCACTGTAACCAATATTAAGGCTTACTATCTAGCTACATTAATAGTGAGATAGAGATACAGATACATAGATCAATGGAACAGAATAGATAATCCAGAAATCGACCCACACAAATATTCCCAACTGACATTTGACAAAATGCAGGAGAAATTCAATGAAGAAAGAATTGCTTTTTCAACAAACTGGGCATCCATTGACAAAAAAAAAAAAAAAAAAAAAAATCACTGACTTTAAATCTCACATCTTGTTGAAAAGTGAACTCCAAATGGATCCCGGACTTACATGTCAATGTGAAACTATATGATTTTTAGAAAAAAAGGTGGGGAGAAAATTGTTGGGATCTAAGACTAGGCAAGGAGTTCTCAGACTTACCAAAAGCATGATCTGTAAAAAGAAAAGGAAAAAGTGATAAATTGTTGTTTGTTTGTTTGTTTTCTCTGTAAAAAGACTCTGGTAAGAGGATAAAAGATCCAAGCAACAAATGAGAAGAAAGTATCTAGAATCATATACCCAACAAGGGACTAGTATCTAGAATACATAAAGAACTCACAAAACTCAACAGTAACGAAACAAAAAAAAAATCCCATTAGAAAATAGGAAAAATACGTGAATGGATATTTCACTGATGATAATATACAGATAACAAACAAGCACATGAAAAGATGCTCAACTTCAATTAGCCTTTGGGGAAACACAAACAAACTATAATAAGATATCTCCACGTATGTATCTAGATGGTCAAATAGTGACAACGCCTAATGCTGCTGAGGACATGGAGAAAGGGGATTGCTCATACATTGCTGATGGGAATGTAAAATACTGTATGTAATGTAGAAAATGGTTTGATTAGGTCTTACAATACTAAACACACAATCACCATAAGACCCACCAATTGCACCTTGATAAATTAAGATTTGTGTTTACAAGAAAACTTTTATGAAAATATTCATAGCAACTTAACTTGTAATAGCTCCAAATGAGAAAGAACCCAGATGTCCTTCAAGTAAGTGAATGGCTAAGTAACATGTGATAATCCATATCAAAAGAAGTGAAATATTGGCCCTCACAACAACTCGTATGAAACCCCACAGAGTTATGCAGAGTGAGAAAATGCCAATCCCCAAAGGTTGTACAAGTATGATTCCATTTATAGGACATTCTTAAAATGACAAAATTATAGAAATAGAGAATGGATTAGTGGTTACAAGAAGTTATGGAGAAGTGGGGGAGAAGGGAAGGTGAGTGTGGTTATAAAAAGGCAACAGGAAGGGCCTCTTTGTGATGGAAATACTCTGAGTCTGGTAGCAGATACATGAACCTACCCATGGGATAAAATTGTATAGAACACACACACACACACACACACACACACACACAGGTATAAGTACAACTAAGAAAATCTGAACAAGATGGATATATTATGTCAATGTCAATATCCTGATTGAGATACTGTACTCTAGTTTTACAAGATGCTACTATTGGGGCAAACTACGTAAAGGGAACAGGGCATCATCTGTGTTATTTCCTCCAACTGTATTATGAATATACAATTATTTCAAAATAAAAACATTTAACTAAAAAAGTGGGCTTCCCAACTGTGCTTTAACCACGCTATAGCAGCTCCACACATTGGCAGGTCAGGTTTTATAGAGGGTTACAGACCCACGGGCCAGGAGTGCGAATGCTCAGCCTCAGAGGCTGACTGTGTCTGATTTGCCCATCTACATACTCAATGCTATCACTTTGGCACTTGTAATTTTTCATAAATTATAAGCGTCTAAACCAATTCAATTCCTCAGTACTTATAACTGCTACAGAATAAAAGCTTCAACTTCAGAGTTAAATAATCACGGAGAAAAATAAGCAGGAAGAATGTTGGAGCAGCTGTAGGTGTCTCTGCTCTCTTCTACTTGACACACATTCACTGAGCAAGTGCTGTATGGCAGGCTGTAGGCTAGGCCCAGGAGGCAGCGGTGATGTGGGTGGGAATTGCCCTCTGGGGGCTTACTTCCTGTGCAGGAGGTAAAACATTAACACATGAAATAGTATTACAATCAATGGGATGGACACTGGAATGATGGAATGGAAATAAATGTTGTATAAAAAAAAGGGATTTTTGGCCCATTACGGTGGCTCATGACTGTAATCCCAGCACTTTGGGAGGCTGGGGTGGGTGGAGCACAAGATCAGGAGATTGAGACCATCCCTGCCAACATGGTGAAACCCTGTCTCTAATAAAATACAAAAAAATTAGCCAGGTATGTTGGCACGTACCTGTAGTCCCAGCTACTCCGGAGGCTGAGGCGGGGGAATCACTTAAACCAGAGAGGCAGAGGTTGCAGTGAGCCAAGATTGCGCCACTGCACTCCAGCCTGGTGACAGAGCAAGACTCTGTCTCAAAAACAAACAAACAAGAATTTTTTTTTTCCCAAAAGAAAATGGGAATCCTGCTAAGGAGAGGGCCTTGGAAGGAGTAGCAGGCGCTCCTCTGGAAGGAGAGGTGTAAGCATGCTGGGCACAGGTGGAGGCCAGCAAAGACCCAGCATACAGATAGAGCATGCATGGAGCTGCAAGGCAGGAGGGGAGCCACTGAGAGGTAGGCACAGACTGTGAGCTAAAAGTCTTGGCTTTTCAGCAGGTATTTGTTATCAGAACTCGAATCTGAAAAGTTAGTCTGGTTTGTGGGGTGGTGGACGGATTGGTATGGGAAAGACAAGAACTGAGACCACTCTGGAGACCGCTGCTGATTCCAGAGAAGAAGGAATGATGGGGTCATCGACTGAACTGGGGACTGCCAAGGAATATCCTATTTGGTGATCATTTTGATTTTGTGCATTTTGAATTTGAGGTATCTCTGGATATGAGGGATCCCAGAGGGATATTTCCACTTAGGTGAAATCATGCTGAATTCCATGCAAAGGAAGCAGTCACTGAGGCTTCAAAGCAATGCTATGACATGGTTTTATCTACATGAGGTTCTGTAGAATGCACTCTAGGAGAGGCAGGGAGTTTCAAGTTGAGTGTAAGTGGACACATCTCAGCGTTGGGGGTGAAGGAGGAGAGAAGAGGTAGGGACACCATGTCTCCTCTGTGGTTCTTCATTAGATTTCTTGTTGCCTTACTGACAAGCCCTTTCAAGTCATCCCACCTCTTTGAGAAGAAGCTGCCAAAGATCATCAGGTTTCAAGCCCATCTCTGGCTCAGTTCCTAAAACCAGGCCTGCTTACTCTCACTGGGTAAGAGTAGACTATGCGTTTTGTGGCATTGTCTGTTCAGCATGTCCTCCTTCTTCCTGCCAGCGTGGCCCAATTGACTTCAAGGCAACAGAAGTCATAGTTAAATTTAAGCCACTAAAATACACAAATATTTCATAGAGACTTTTAGAAAAGTACTCACACATCTTTAGAGAAAATTTCCAGAAGCAATCATTTATCTACCCCACTGTATAGCTTCTGGCAGCCTTTCCATGACGTTAAGAGGAATCAGTTTTCAAAGGAAGCCAAACAAAATCAACACTCTGGATCCAGAGCAGGAAGATGGAGAGAGCTGGGGTCCTGGTTGGTATAACTGAATCAACCAGCTGAACTCTGCTCTGCAGTGGGACTTGGAGCTCCTGTGACAATCAGTCTATTCATGCTTAAGTCAGCTTAAGTTGCTCTGCCTGTTTCTTGCAACTGAAAACCTTCTTACACAAGAGATTCTCAACAATCTTTCCCCAATTTTGTCCTTGAGAGCCCTCTCTGTCTCTAACTGAAGACAGAGACATTTATCAATACTGATCTTTAGGATTTCTGTTTCCCAAGTGGTTTTCCTTCACGAGATGTTTCAGATGTCATTTTACAATTTTGAAAGAATTTTAAAATGAAAGTCTCTATCCAGCCAGGCATGGTGGCTCACATCTGTAATCCCAGCACTTTGAGAGGCCAAGGTGGATAGATCACCTGAGGCTGGGGATTCAAGACCAGCCTGACTAAGATGGTGAAACCCTGTCTCTACTAAAGATACAAAAATTAGCCGGGTGTGGTGGCACACTCCTGTAATCCCAGCTACACAGGAGGCTGAGGCAGAAGAATTACTTGAACCCGAAAGGCGGAGGTTGCAGTGAGCCAAGATTGCACCATTGCACTACAGCCTAGGCAACAAGAGCAAATTTCCATCTCAAAAAAAAAAAAAAAGAATAAAGAAAGAAAAAAAGAAAAGAAAGTCTCCATGCCTAGCTGTGTTACTGCGGACAGTATGCTTTTTCTAAAGTACTTGCCAGTGCAAAGCTGAGAGTCTTGACCACAGCTGTGGGTGGGGGCTGCTCTTCCCAGAAGAACTCTGTCAGAACCTGCCAGCCTTCAAGCCCTGCACCAGGCTCTTTGTGTTGTAGCACATGTAACCCTCACCCTACACCTGTGGAGTGGGCATCTGTGGTAGTCACACAGAGCCCCTTTGTGGTGGAGCAGGGCCATGTGATTTCTGACCACAGAGCTGTGAGGAAAGGCATGCCTTGCCAATTCCATGCTGGTGCATTTAATTGCAGGTGGAGGACCCACCAGAGCTCTCCGTCCACCTGCCACCATGATCCTAATGTGATCAGAGACAGTGGGCATGCCATCAGCCTGCGTGCTAAGTCAGAAAGCAGGGAGCAGAGCAGCCAGCTGACCTGCATTGCACATGCACTGAGAGCAAGGAGGAAACCTTTACTGCTACAGGTTGCTAAGATTTGGGGTTTATCTATTACAGCACCATAATCTAGTTCATTCTTACACATAACTGCAAGGGTCACTTTTATAGATGAGAAAATTGAGACCCAGAGAAGTTCAATAATTTGCCTAAGGCCACAAGTAAATAAAGGCACTAAAATAAAACCCAGGCCTATGCCCTTCTTACTCAATCATGCTGCCTGCCTAAGGACTCGGCAAGCTGTTTTGTATTTTTTTATGATGTGGTCAGTCAGGTGTGGCCACAAGAAGAGACCAAGGACAGGCTCAGGAAAACGAAGTTTATTATACACACAGGTCCTAGAGACAGGAGGCATGCCATGCCACTCCACATGGGAAAGACATCAGGGTGGCCAGGAGGCAGAAGATGGGCAAGGGAGACACCTAGGCCATGGCCTTTACCGGGTTTCCATAGGAAATGCAAGGTAAGGCAGGGTGAACAGCTCAGGACTGGCTAGTTTGAATCATTCCAGTGGGTTTTGGCTCTAGACATGGTTTCTAGTTGTCTTGTACCTGGCCCTGGGATGATTAAGGAGAGGAATATTGTCTCCTGGAGCGTGGGCCAGACAGAGATGCAGCTCTGGGCTGGTTAGTTTGTATATCAAAGGCATGCTCCTGTCTTCAGCCTCCTGGCCACCCAGGTGTCTTTCCCATGTGGTCCTGTGTAGCCTGCTGCGCCTGCTGTCTCTAGAACCTAAGAGTGTAATAGATTTTGTGTTCCTGAGCACCAAGTCTCCTCTTATGGCCTCACCTGATTCATCAACTCATGAAAGAATATAAAACAGAAACCAAGAAGAATGTCTGCCTCTCAAGACTGGATTAGAAACCACGGTGAGAAACGAGAAAGAGGTGTTTTTTTACTTTGAGTGGAGTATTCTCTCAACATTGCTTATTAATGTACTTAGTGCACACCAAAGAGGTCTCCACTTTCATCATGCCTCTCCACCCAGCATGCTCAGAGGCAAATAAGAGCAGGTAATCTCCTGCTGAATATCATTCTCCTGGAATCCTATGAGAAAATGTTCAAATTTATTAGCATGGCATGTGAAACTCTCTGGTATCTGGCTACAACCCAGTTCTCCAATTCTGATCCCAGCTCTTGGACCATTTCCAAACTCTCTCTTGCAGTCATTCGGAGCTCCTGGTAGGTAACTAGTCAGGCAGGAGCAGAGCAGGAGAGGGCTACTCCCACCCACAAGGAATGTCAGGCCACCATCAGGGATCAGGGGATGGTCAGGCTGTTGTCACACTGCCTCTCTCAAATAATATTTGATCACAGCCAGCAACAGAGAGAGGCAACTTCCCGAAAGATAAAAACATCTGAAATTGGTAACTGACAGCTTTCAGGAATTGGGTGAATGGGCCCAAGCATTCCATTAAGGGGCAAAATGGCAGAGAATGACCATTCAGGGGCATTTCACTGGGAAAGGGAAGAAAGCCTCAGGTGAACATGTGTACAGCTCCACTAAACACACTGCCCATGCTCACCTCCCAGGTGCTAGCAGGCCATCATGCATGTGGGTAGCTCACCTTAAGGGAAAAAAATCAAGGGAAAAGGGGTGCAAAATGCCAGAAGTCAGTGAGCATATAAAATCCTAGGTTCAAGGTCAAATGGGCACTTGTCCTTCAAGTTGCTCACTTGGGCCTCTTCCACGTGTACTTTCCTTCCTTTTGCTCCTGCTCTAAAGGTTTTAAATAAACTTGTACTCCTGCTCTAACACTTGCCTTGGTCTCTCCTTCTACCATACATGCCTCAAATTCTTTCTCCTGAGGAGGCAAGAATTGAAGTTGCTGCACACCTGTACGATGCATGTAGGCAGCTCACCCTAAGGGAGCCACCGATAACCTAGATAACTTCCATCACTAACATACCCACAGCCCATGAGGGTTTAGAAAAAAAGGAGGCCAGGAGTAGAAAATTCTTCTGAAAGGGTTGTTGGAATGCTATGGCATTTCCCCTTCCACAACTGTTTCCCCTCCTTGTGGAATCTTTTATGTGAAGTGTCTCAAAGCAAGGCAGAGAGGAATGAGGTACCTCTCTTTTGCCTCCAGCCACATGAGAAAGACTGCTAAAATCATATACAGGGTTTGACATGTGTCTTCTGCAACGGCTTGGTGTCTGAAATGTCCCTGGGTAATCTCATGGTGAGAGGTGATGACTGCAACAACATGAGTAGTGGGAGAGCAAAGAGAGAGAGGACTGCCCTAGGAGGGAACTGCCAATCCCTGTGTCAGGGCAAGGGCATGGACACACTTTTTATGTAGCCAAGTAACTTACAGGCAGGGCATAGCCTGGAGCCACTGTAAAACAAGCAGTGGTGATGTGGATCCCAGCAGAGGGAGAGAGCCAGAGCCTCAGCTCACACAGAGCATGTATTAGGGGGAATTCACAAAAAATCACCCACCTGTGGCTGATTAATTTCACAAAGGTGGCCCTTTCTTTCCTGTGCAGCCCATTACTGGGGCACGAAACCACGCCTACAACTCAGCCTCCACTTACTCATTTGTCTGATACCTTTTTTCATGGCACAGATTACATAAACACATTGGTAGCCCTGGAGAGGCCAAGGAAGGGTCTTGTAAGTAGCTGGCCAGAGGCAACATCACTGGGCATGGGTTTGTATTCAGAGATCTGCAGGGGAATTCCTGAGAAAACACAAGATTGTCTCGCAGGAGGAATACCCAGCTCAAAATATCTGCTGAGCCCAGGGGGGCCCATTGCGGGAGGACTCCCACTGTAGAGGTGTCAGACAGCCACTGAGCCTGGAGGGCCTGAGTGTGGAGCTGGGTGAGAAAGGAGAAATTGATGGTGCCCACTTCCCAGGCTGAAGGCGAAGGGCGCCTAACAATTAGATAAGTCAGAGGGAATCTTAGAGCGAAATGGGAATATTCTGCATGTTCAAAGTCATAAAGCAGCCCAAGATTTCATATGCACTGGCCCAGGGGAAAAAAGCATCTGGGCATTGAGTTTAAATGGCATTGGAAAGAATACAAAGTCTTCTGTTTTCATTCTGTTAGGTCCAGCTAATGAGATGCAGTTCAGTGAAGACATCTGTATTCTTGCTGTAAAGCACAGGGCTTGGTGCAGACCAAGGAGTGATTCATAAGGATCAAAAGGTGTGAATCCAGGTTCTTTCTTAGAATTTGGCAGTCTTTGCACTTCACTTTCTGCCACATCATTATTTTGCAGTTAGTACGTAGAGCTGGAAGTGGAGGGCAAGACATTTATGTTCTAGGGTTTGTGGCAGGTTCTCCTATCAGCTGAGCAGCTCTCTCCCAACAAAGCCTATGGATTCTCTCTCCTTGTGGTGTGTGCATGCAGAGCCATGGGCTGGTTGAAGCTGCAAATGGATAAGCAGCCAACAAATGGATCAACCTATTAATATTTATTGGGCATCTTCCATGTGTCAGGCTCAGGGACAAGGCAGCTGGGGATTCACAACAAGATACATGTATGTCCTTGTGCTCTTTAAATAGTTTTCCATCTCCACTGGGATTTTTATTGGCATTGGGATCCCCACAATTTATTTTTATATAGTCTTTTATGTGAAGTGTCTCAAAGCAAGGCAAAGAGAAACACACAGAGAGGCCCTTACAGCTTCTTCCAAGCTCATGGTCCTCATCAACTCACACTTTATAGGGCTGGGTATGAAGCATCCCATTCCTAAAGGAACCAGGCTGCAAAGCACAGGCCCGTAGCAAGGGGTCCTGTGAAGAGTAAGGTCACTGAAGTGATTGTTTTTTCTGTCAATATTGTTCTTACTTATCTCCTCTTCCTGAGAAGACTGAGTCAGAAAACTCTGAACTTGAGCATGGGCCTTGGGGTCTCTCCTGAGGTCATGGGTTGCAGCTATCCACTGGGGTCCTCCTGACTGTGTCTGGAAACCCATGCTTGGATGAGGGGATGTTTTGACAGTATATTTTTGCACTTATATGGAGTAGATGGTCCCTACCTCAGCAGAGAGCAGACATTGGCATGGCCCTCAGGGTCCATCTCAGAGGGCATCTGGGTACCCACATCAGGGCCAAAGACTGCAAAGACAAAAATTCCAGAATTAGCATTGCCTCCCTGTAGTGTTCACTTCTGCTCCTCCAGCTGAGCCTTCCCAGTGTGATGATTTGAATGTTTGTCCCCTCTTAAACTCAAGTATTAATATTAAAAGAAATTTGGTTGCTGCTGTGGCAGTGTTAGGAGGTGGGACCGCTGGGAGGTGATAGGGCCATCAGGACTCTGTCCTGGATGAGATTAATGCTATTAGAAGAGGGCGAGTTTGGCTTCCTTTTTCCTGTTTGCCCTCTGGCTTCTGCCACATGAGGACACGATGTTCCTCTTTGGAGGATGTAGCAAGAAGACCCTCGCCAGGTGCTGGCACCTGATCTTGGACTGCCCATCCTCCAGAACTGTGAGAAAATAATGTTTAGTTATTTACAAATTATCCAGTCTCAAGAGTTTTGTTATAGTAGCACAAAACGAATTAAGACACCCAGGGATTAGCAGTGAGCCTTGGACCACGCAGGAAATAAGGAGGCGGCGGCAGTGGCGGGGTGTGGTGCAGCAGGCAGGGGGCAACCAAGAGACTTCACAGTCCCGCTGGAAAGTGGACCTGAGGGGATGGACTAAAAGAGGCAGAACTGAGGCCTGGGCTGGAGGACCAGAGAATGAAACCAGGCCTTCGCTGGGGAGCAAGGAGGGCCTGAAGCTGTAGTGGGAAGCCCTGTGTGGCTGAATCCTAGGACCATGAGGAGAGGCCACATTAGTAACTAGGTCTCTGGTCTCTCCTTTTGGAATCCCCGTGTGGTGCATGAACACATCCAGCCTGATATGTGAAGTGTATCCAGCTTTCCCCTAAAGTACGGAGGCTGCAGTGGGTCTGCTGCTTAGAAAGGAGCTCCCAGAAACTCCGGGAGAGTCATGGACCTAGAAAAGAATATGGCTCAAACCTCCCGAGCAAAAAAGGCAGTGTTCACTGCCAGGCACAGTGCTCAATGCTTCTGTTCTTTGTCTCATAAACACTTCCAATTGTGTCCCCTTTTTTAAAAAAGGAAAACTGAGACAGAAGTTGGGAAGTAACCTACCAAAGGTCACCAACTATTCAGTAGGAAAGCAAGGACTTAAGGCCAGGCTTGCAAGACTCCTAGTACTACTGGTAATTGGTAAGACTCAAGGGTTTAAAGAGGCCTCCAAAGAAGGGTAGTAAACTGTGATGGGCCTTAAACTTTATAATTCTTTGAAATTTTCACAGGTAAAAGGACAGAAAGCCAAGAAATGCCTTCTGGGTCGGTGGCCTCTGGGAATATTGTGTGGTCAAGCCAGAAGTCTGGGGTAGATGGAATCAGACCTCAGGGTCCACTATTACCAATTATTCATTCAGTTTCCATGCAAGGATTTCCTGGTGATGTGAGTGGGAGTTCTTACCTCTGTGTGTCTTGGAGCAGCCATGCTGTTCATGTTTGTAAAATGATGACCAGCCCAGAATCTTGATGTTAGGCACAATGAAGAAACATTAGATATGGGGTCTATCTTTTAGGGGGAATCTTACCCTGGTGATATAGTTTGGATATTTGTCCCATCTAAATCTAATGTTGGGTCTGGCACGGTGGCTCACAGCTGTAATCCCAGCACTTTGGGGTGGCTGAGGCAGGTGGATCGCCTGAGTTAAGGAGTTTGAGACTAGACCGGCCAACATAGTGAAATCCTGTCTCTACTAAAAATACAAAAATTAGCCAGGCATGGCAGCGTGTGCCTGTAGTTCCAGCTGCTGTGGAGGCTGAAGCAGAAGAATTGCTTGAACCCAGGAGGCGGAGGTTGCAGTGAGCTGAGATCACACCACTGCACTCAAGCCTGGGTGACGGAGTGAGCCTCCATCTTAAATAAATAAATAAATAAATAAAATCTAATGTTGAAATTTGATCTCCAATATTGGAGGTGGGGCCTGGTGGGAAGTGTCTGGGTAATGGGGGAAGTTCCTTTATGAATGATTTGGTGCTAGTCTCATGGGAGTGAGTGAGTTCTTACTCTTAGTTCCCATGAGAACTGGTCGTGGAAAAGAATCTGGCACCTTCCACTTCTCTCTTCCTCTCTCTTGCACACATTGGCTCTCCTTTGTCTTCTGCCATGAGTGGAAGCTTCCTGAGGCCTTCACCAAAAGCAGATGGTGGTGCCATGTTTTTTGTATAGCCTGCAGAACTGTGAAAAAAACAAATCTCTTTTCTTTGTAAATTACCTAGCCTCACTATTCCTTTAAAGCAACACAAACAAAGACATATGGCAATGGCATGGCTTGCTTGCAGGGTATCTTGGCTCTGCAGAAAGAAAAAATCTCTGAAGAGACTCACTGTCAGAGACTCATGGGGCAGAAAGGTGGCCTCAGAGCCTGGACAGAGGGTGGCTGTCGCTGCTTAACTGCAGTTCAGCTCAAGCATATGGCTATCTGCCAGACCAGCACTGAAGGCTGGGGGATAAGTGAGGCAGATCTTCTCACATCTTCAGGGGAACTCCATTCACCAAAGTGGCTCTGGTCAGGACCAATGAATAGAGGTGTGTTCATCAAGATAAATGAGTTCGTGTCCTTTGTAGGGACATGGATGAATCTGGAAACCATTCTCAGCAAACTGACACAAGAACAGAAAATCAAACACCGCGTGTTCTCCCTCATAGGCGGGTGTTGAACAATGAGAACACATGGACACAGGGAGCGGAGCATCACACACTGGGGCTTGTGGTGGGGGACAAGGGAGGGACAGCGTGGGGGGGTGAGGGGAGGTCCGTGAGGGATAACATGGGGAGAAATGCCAGATGTAGGTGACAGGGGGATGGAGGCAGCAAACCACATTGCCATGTGTGTACCTATGCAACAATCCTGCATGATCTGCACATGTACCCCAGAACCTAAAATACAAAAAAAAAAAAAAAAGATTGTTTGCCTGTTTTCAGGCAATGTCTACAGTTGAATTGCCTCTACATTGACCACCCTTGCTGAAGTTGTCTTAATTGATCTAGTAGCCAACTGACCTCATATTGTGGCACAGGCTCTGACTCCTTTTGCAATAGCCTATCTGCCCTGCTCCAGTACTACAAACAGAACCCCCCACCCCACCCCAGCACTCTGAGGCCTCAGTAGGGGCTTAGAGGGCAGGCGTGGGTCAGTCGAGCACTTCTGGAGAACACAGTCCTTAGTGGTTCAGGATATGAGCATGGTTCAGAGCGCTGTTGGCATTATCAGCCTGGTCTTGGAGAGGGGCACGCGCGCAGGGTGGTGCACGGCCCGCAGGAAATTACAGCGGCGTCTGCGATGGGCTCTCAGTGCCTTGGAGGATCGGTAGAGGGCGGCACCGTCAGTCGGCGCCTGGCCGGCAGAGGGCGGCCCAGGGCGAGGCTCCAGTGCGCAGGCTCGCGGGCGCAGGTGGGATTGGACCGCGACGAAGGCCGGCTGGCTCGGCGTGGACCCAACTGGCGAGGCTGCTGGGGTTGCGGCGGGGCAGTTGGGGAGGCCGGCAGGCCCAGGTGAGGAAAGGTGACTGGGGGCCAGGTGGGCAGGGGGCGTCGGGGAGGCCGGGCATGAAGAAGAAGGTGTCGTTGGTGCGCAGGGGGCCCAAGGCATGGGTTGTGGCGCTGGCTCGGGAGGCTGCCCGGGAGAGCCTGGGCTGTGAGGCAGTGTCGCTGCAGCCAGAGGGCAGGACCCAGCCCTGGCCGTGTGATGCCAGCTGCACTGTGACGCGTGTCTGGGCGCCTGTGCGTGACGGGACTGGGACAGGAACCCTATGGCTTGGTGCCAGGGGAAGGCCACCAGCATCCTGAGGAGCAGGGCTGTGGTATGACTGATAAGAAGCCATCATCAGGTGCTAAGATGGCCAAGAACTTCCCAGTGACTCAAGGGCCTGTAGAGGTCGAGAGACCTAGAAAGAAAAAACATGAATTCATCAGTCCATTCAGCAGCTATTTTGAACGCCTCCTGTGTCCCAGACACTGTTCAAGAAGCTCGGAATATCAATGAACGTGGTAGGCAAGGCCCTCATATTCTAGCCGTGTCTCAAGGAAAACTGTAGGGTGCGGTAAGTTTCATTTTTGGAAGTCATGGAATCAGTACTTATGTTTTGAATGTGTTACAGGTTTGAGATGTCGAGTAGGTTTTTCCCAACAGAAGACTTACAAAGAGCATAGCTGGGAAGAATTTTGCAGCGGACTCTGGCCAGTTACCACCTACAGGTGCCATGAACATTTAGCACATTTGATTTTTCACATTACCTATTCGTCCTTCTCTCCATTTATCAATTTATCAGTCAACTGGTAGATTTTTTTAATGTGAAATATACACACATAAATCATCTAGTAGATATTTGGGTTGAGATATCAAATATGCTTTTTAGAAATGTAAATCTGAAGTCCTGGAGGTTGTCGGACTAGAGTTGACCTTTGGAATCAGCATCATATACTATACATTGTATTTAAAATATGAGACTGGTGAAGACATCTAGTTCAATAGTGTACACAAAGAAGAGGAGGGAAGCCAAAAAAGGGAGGGAGGCAGTGTCAACCATGTTGAATGTTACTGTGTAAGATGACTTTGGCAATTAGGAGGATTTTAGTCATTTTGGCAAGAACAATGCTAATGGAGAAGAGGGGCCTTAAGATTGGGTAGAGTTTTTTTTTTTTTTTTTCAAGATAGAAGAAAGTAGAATGTTTATATGCCAATGTGATTAAACTCATAAAAAGGAAAAACTGCTGCAGATGAAAGAGGGGAACATTGTAGAGGGTAGTTGTTGAATACCTGAGAAAGGAGGAGACCCTAAGCAGGTGGGTAATTGGTTTTGAAATGAGCGGGGACACTTACTCTGTTGTAACCAGAGGAGAAGCTGAGATAACAGGTGCAGATACTGTTGGGGGTAGCATGAGAGTCTATCCGTACAGGCAGTCCTCAGCTGAGAGGGAGGACAGCAGGGGAGAGGAAAGTTGTGGGAACTTGGAGAACAGACGTGTAACAGAGTCCTAGAGAGGGTGAAAGTGGACTTTCGCCCAATCCAATAGAGTTGGATTCCCAGACAGCACTGAGCATCCATTTGATATGTGTAGTCCTGTATCTTAAGTGGTACAAACCAGTGTGGTGGTGTCGTGTTCAACTTTGGAAGAGTGTCGAGAGGATTAAATGAAGTAATGCATGGAAAACATTTAATAGAGTGTCAGGCATCTGATGAGTGTTAACGCTTTTTATTTGAGCCCTCATTTTGCTTTTCTTTTCTGTTTATACACATGTGACTGAGAAGGGCTGACAATTACCACCTGGCAGGCTGTTCTGTGGCATCTTCTCCAATCACAGAGAACTACAGTTTGCAGCTACTCAGAAGTCTGGTTCTTGTTGTGGTTACATGTACACAGACTGATAATTGAGAGAGTTTGCCTTTTAGAGCCATTGTCCTGGACTGGTTGGGCTGGGGTTTGTCACAGTGACCGTCCCTAAGTTTTTGTGAAAATCTTTTAGGACTGCATTTCATGTTGGATCTGATGTACTAGTAATCTACAGAATCTGCAAATCTAAGATAGGCAGGAAAATTTTTCGTTTCATAGATTTCATTTCTCCCTGACCACGTAAGCTGTATTAAAATACAAATAATAATAATAATGGCTGACATTGACTTGAAATACCTTAGCTTGAGCTTGGCTATAATGAATACATTTTAAACAATCCTGCCAACTCCATTTTGCCCACCCTGAGCTATGTTTGCCCACCCTGAGTTATATAGGGCATTCTGTTCTGAAAGCTTGTGGTCTGAGACACCTGGCATCTTTGTAACCAATTTTCTGAGAAACAGGGCCCACCAGCCCTGTACATACTGTATCTAACTGTGTAACTGCTACCCCACACTGCTACCGCACATCCTGAGTAAAAAAATAATTTTAAATAGAACTTTTTGTTAGGCCCCCCCTTCCCCCTAACCTGCTCCTTCTGCTTCTGTAATAATCTGCTTACCGCCCCCTGACCCTAAACTGGTATAAAAATGTAGACCGCCCATTGTTCTTGGCTAAGAGGTTTGAGCTTTAGCTAACTCTCGGATGCCAGCATAAAGATGGACTCTCAACAAACTCAGTGTGTGGCGCTTCTGTTTGAACTCACTCGAGTATAATAGACTGAGCTCCTAAAAGCGCTGAGCACTTATCTAAGCACATCTCATGCATAATCTTGTTTAATTGCCACTTCAACTCTACAAGGCAGGTACAATTATTATCCTGATTTTTCAGATGCAAAAGTAGGCTCCAAGAGGTTAAGTAACTTGCCCAAGGTACACATACCCTGATCTCCTGTTTCTACTGCAGACATTAACTTTTTTTTTTTTTTTAACTGCTTGGTCTTCACTAATCTGCACTGCAGTGGAGTACTTAAAGTTGTTGAACTCCAAAGCCATATTATCTGGTTTCAGAAAACTGCCACTTATTAGCTATGAGACTTTGAATAAATTATCTAACTTCTGTGTGCCTTTGTTTCTTTTTGACAAAATGGAAATAATAGTAGTACCTGCCTGATAGGGTTATTATCATTGCAATTGAGAATCACATGAGTTAATATATTGAATATGTCTAACATAGTGCCTGGTTGTTTAGATGCTACTATTATCATCTGCCTGGTAGTACTACCAAGGTGTTATGCATCCTGATTGGTTTGATCTATCAAACTAATTTGACAGGGTGTGTTGGCTCATGCCTGTAATCCCAGCACTTTGGGAGGCCAAGGTGGGTGGGTGACGAGGACAGGAGTTCAAGACTAGCCTGGCAAACATAGTGAAACCCCGTCTCTATTAAAACTACAAAAATATTAGCTGGGCGTGGTGGTGGGTGCCTGTAATCCAAGCTACTCGGGAAGCTGAGGCAGGAGAATTACTTGAACCTGGGAGGTGGAGGTTGAGTGAGCAGAGATGGTGCCACTGCACTCCAGCCTGGGCACCAGTATGTGAGACTGTTTTTAAAAAAAAAGAAAAATTCTCGAAGTGTACTGTTATTGTGTCTAAGTAGAGTTTTAAAATTGCAGTGCACTATATTACTTCCACCTCAGGGATCACTCTTGTTTCCTCTGAGTTCATCTCTCTGAGGGAAACAAATAGATAATAGTTTGTTTCTAGGTGCAGAAAACAACTCAGATTTCATTCAGACTCATTTGATCAATGGAGTTCATTTCATTAATCCTGGCATTACTTACCACTTAGCAAAGGGGAATAAGGCTTGGGGAGTAATGTGATTTCATGTTGCTTTTCCCAGATGAGCAGCCCGTTTAGAGGAGTTTGTTTAGAAAGACTAATGGACTACATAGCCACTATTAGGCATAGCATATGGTAAGTGATGTGGGTCAGTGGGCTGCACATAAAAGTGTTGTGAAAAGATGTGTAATATCTGTGGAGTTACCATGATGTGTTGTGTCAGATACTGATTAAAAGCGACTGGTAGGCTTGGCATTTGAGACCAGTGAAAGTTCTAAATGATCTTTGCTGATATACAACATGGAGAGTAAATGTATGATATAAAGTAGTGGTTCCCAGTGAGTTTGCATCAGAATCACCAGTGGGGAGCTTTATGAAGATTTGCAGAATGACAGGCTCCACTTCCATAGATTGTGAATCAGTAAGTCTCGGTAGGGTTCTGGAATCAATCTATTTTCATAAGAGCTCCCCAAGTGACTCTGATGTGCAGTTATCATGGGATATTGTTAGTGCAAATCAGTGCTTTTAAGCCCTGACCATGTTTTGCAATTACCTTTCAATCAGCTTTTTTTTTTTTTTTTTTTTTTTTTAAGTACTGATGTTCTGGAGCCACCCCAGAGACTCTGATTTAATTTGACCTGGGTTAGGTCTGGTCAATGGTGTATTTTTTTTTTTTTTAAATTCTCAGTTGATTCTAATGTGCAGCTAGGTTTGAGAATCACTGCCATAGTCAGCTAGATTTCCTGCCATAGTTTATTTGCTCTTGAAAATTTAAAATAAACCTAGCTTCAGGCAGCACTTTACCACCAGGAAAGTGGAAACATGAGCATTTCTGAACTTCCCCAGTGTAAATGTTCAATATGATAATCGGGTAACAATTAAAAATGTGAATTGTTGATAAAATTAGCATTTCTTACACTAAGCTATGAAGATTTGATCAAGTTTCCCCTGAGGATGCGACTTTCCTGAGAGCTTTATGTAGAATCTCAATATTTCAGCAACTGTGGGAGGTATGTATAATTCCCATTTTATATATGAGAATTTTGAGGCCAAGGGAAGTTAAGTTTGAGGTTAAGTAGCTTGCACATTTAGTTGCGTATATTTCCAAGATCTAGGTTCCATTTTCTCAGTGATTCTCAACTTTGAGTACACACTGGGATCACCTGAGGAACTTTAAAATAGAAAGTGCTTGGCAGGGTTTGGTGGCTTATGCCTGTAATCTCAGCAGCACTTTGGGAGGCCTAGGTGGACGGGTCATGAGGTCAAGAGATTGAGACCATCCTGGCCAACATGGTGAAACCCCATCTCTACTGAAAATACAAAAATTAGCTGGGTGTGGTGGTGCATGCCTGTAGTCCCAGCTATTTGGGAGACTGAGGCAGGAGAATCAGTGGAACATGGGAAGCAGAGGTTGCAATGATCCGCGATTATGCCACTGCACTCCAGCCTGGTGACAGAGCGAGACTGTGTCTCAATTACCAGTGCTGGTGTTCCATTCTCAGAGACTCTGATTTTGTTGGTTTGGTGTGGCCTGGAATTGGGATTTTGCAAAGCTCTCTAGCTAATTCTAATGTGCAGCTGAAATTGGGAATCTTGTGTTATACCATGCAGCTTCCTGGTGGTCTAAATTAATTTTCCCTTATGCACGTAGATTGCCCCTCTGTAGACTGCTGTGACTGGGTTCCTTGCCTTCATACATTCACTCATAGATATCTTAGTGTCTTTTCTTTCTGCTCCTTCCTGACTCTTAACAAATATGTAAAGATTGCCATATGCTGTTCTTGGTTCCAGAATGACACAGTGATGACAGGACAGACCAAGTTGCCAGCCTCATAGTACTTATATTGGGGGAGATAGACAATAAACATGTGAGAAGGTACATATGGACTTACATATGTAAGCAAACTTTAAGATAATACAAAGTGCTTTTGGGAAGAATAAAGCAGGATGATAAGTAGTGATCCCAGCAGCAATGCATGAGATTCTATTTGCTCCACATTCTCACTAGAACCACTTTGTATTGGTTTGTGTGTGTGTGCTTGATTTTACCATTTTTAATAGGTATATAGTAATATTTCATTATGGTTTTCCTTTACATTTTTATGTTGGCCATTTGTGTTAAGCATCTTTTCATGTATTTATTTGCCATCTGTGTGTCTTTGGTGAAGTATCTCTTGGTACTTTTGACACATCTTTTGACTGTTTTATTTAAACGTGGGTTGTTCTCTTTTTGAGTCATAAGGGTCTGTATATTTAGGATGTAAAGCCTTTCTCAGATATGTTTTTTGCAAATATCTTCTCACAGACTATGGCTTGACTTTGCATTTTCTTAAATACTGTCTTTTGAAGAGCAGAAGATTTTAATTTTTTTGAAGTCAAGTTATCAATTATTTCTTTTGTGGTTTGTGCTTAGTGTCTTAAGAAATTTTTGCATAATCCAGTGTCACAAAAGTTTTCCCCTAAGTTTTCATCTAGAAGTTTTATAGGTTTAGAGTTTGCATTTTGGTTTATCATCTATTTTGAGTTGATTTTTGTACATAATATGAATATGGGGTGAAGTTCATAATACCGTATATGGATGTCTCATTTTCCCAACACGTTTGTTGAAAGCGCTATCCTATCCCCATTGTATTATCTTGGTACCTTTCCTTTCCTAAATCAATTGTTGCTATGTGTGAATTATTTCTAATCTCTCTGTTCTTTCCTGCTGAGGTATATGTCTATTCTTATACCAGTACCACTCCTGTTTCCTCTGCTTTTTCTCTTCCATACTTCTTCTCCTTCTTTTTATTCTTTTTGTTAGTGGTTACTCTAGGCTATATAAGTTTGTCACAGCCTACCTTCAAATAATATATCACTTCACATATAATGTAATATATACCCTACAACAGTGTGCTTCTGTTATTTCTCACCCAAACTTTGTGCTATGATTGCCATACATTTTATGTCTACATATGTTATAAATGCCACCATTTAATTGTCATTATTTTTGCTTTAGACAATTATCTTTTTAAATTCTTGTTCTCTTCACTCTTAAAAATTTTATTTTATAGACTGCTTTTAGAACAGTTTTATAAAAAAATTGAACAGATATTACAGAAAGTTATCCTATGACTCCTCAGCTCCACAGTTTTCCCTGTTATTAATATGTTGCATTTGTTTGGTACATTTGTTATAGATAATAAACCAGTATCTATAGATTAGTATTAACTGAAGTCTCTAGTTTACATTAGGGTTCACTAGTTTTATTGTACATATATATAGTTTTTGACAAATGTATAATGTCATGTATCCACAATTATAGTATCATGCAAAATAGTTATATTGCCCTAAAAGTCTTCTGTGCTTCATCTATTCATTATTTCACTTCAGCTTCTGAATCCTTACTAACTACTGATATTTTTGTTGTCTTAAAAGCTTTGCTTTTTCTACAATGTCATATAGTTGAAATTATGTAGTATATAGCCTTTCAAATTGGCTTTTCTTTAGAAACTTTAGTGTTTCTCCGTATCTTATTATAGCTTGATAGCTTATTGTTTATCATTAAATAAATGTTCTTTGAAAGGGCCATATATGTAAAATAACCCCCAAATATAGAAGGAGCCAAGAAATTAAAGAATGAGGCAAACATATCTGGTTTGTTGGCAGAGGGTGATTTTTAAGGGGAAATTTTGGACAGAAATATGTTCTTGGGCAGCAGTAAGACATGTTGATTTTCACACCATTACTCTCCAGACTCAGGTCTTATATACCATAGGAAAAGGGTATATACATGCTCCATAGACAATTAAAGACAACCCTTGAGAACAGGCAAGATTTCGGTATGCATCATTGCCTGTAGTTTTTGTGATAACATCAAGGTTGACATGTTCTTACACTATGGATAGGAAATAAGGTAGGAATCAAGGAGGCATTTCCATGACTGGGGTTCATCAGAAATCAGAATAGTGGATTAACATCCAAAATGGAGTAACTTTTGTCTCCACAATGGATATATCACAGTTTATTCAAATTACAGTTACATCTTGGTTGCTTCCAGTTTTGGGTGATTATGAGTTAAGCAGCTACACACATTTGAATGCAGATTTTGTATGGATGTGAGTTTTCAGATTAATTAAGTGAATACCTAGGAGTATAGTTGCTGAATCATTTTGAAAGAATTTGCTTAAAGTGTCTTTAAAGTGGCTGTATCAGTTTGCATTCCCACTGATAATGAATGAGTGTTCCTGTTGCTCCATATACTCAACAGCATTTGCTATTGTCGGTTTTTTGGGATTTAGCCATTCTAATAAGTGCATAGTATTACCTTGTTGTTTTCTATTGTCAGTTTTTTGGGATTTAGCCATTCTAATAAGTACATAGTATTACCTTGTTGTTTTAATTTGTAATTTCAATAAGAACTTATAGAGGTGGCAAATAAGCATATGAAAAGATGCCCAACACCATAAGTTCTCTGATGAGGTGTCAATTTAGGTATTTTGCCCAGTTTATTTTTTGTTTCTTCTCCTTTTATTAAAAAAATTTCAATAGTTTTTGGAGAACAGGTGGTTTTTTTGTTACAGAGATAAGTTTCTTAGTGGTAACTTCTGAAATTTTGGTGCACCCACCACCTGAGCAGTGTACACTTTACCCAATGTATATTCTTTTATCCCTTATCCCACATTTCAACTTCCCTTCAAGTCCCCAAAGTCCATTGTATCATTCTTATTCCTTTTCATCCTCAGCTTAGTCCCCACTTATAAGTGAGAATACATGATATTTGGCTTTCCATTCCTGAGTTATTTCACTTAGAATAATGGTCTCCAACTCCACTCAGGTTGCTACAAATGCCATTTTTTCTGTTCCGTTTTATGGCTGAGTGGTATTCCATGGTGTGTATATATATATCACATTTTATTTCCTCTTAGGTTGATGGGTATTTAGACTGGTTCTTTATTTTTGCAATTGTGAATTATGTTGCTATAAACATGCCTGTGCACGTGTCTTTTTCATATAATGACTTTTTTTCCTCTAAGTAGATACCCAGTAGTGAGATTGCTGGATAAATGGTAGTTATACTTTTAGTTCTTTAGGGAATCTCCATACTGTTTTCCATAGTGGTTGTACTGGTTTACATTCCTGCCAGCAGTATAAATGTGTTCCCTTTTTACCACATCCATGCCAACGTGTATTATTTTTTATTTTTTAATTATTGCCATTCTTATAGGAATAAAGTGGTATCTCATTATAGTTTTGATTTGCATTTTTCTGATGATTAGTTATGTTGAGCATCTTTTCATATGTTTGTTGGCTCTTTGTATATCTTCTTTTGAGTACTGTCTATTCACATCCTTTGACTATTTTTTGACTTTTTTTTTTTTCCCTTGCTGATTTGTTTGAGTTCTTGTAGATTCTGGAAATTTGTCCTTTGTTGGATGCATAGTTTGTAAATATTTTCTCCTATTCTGTGGGTTGTTTGTTTACTCTGCTGATTATTTTTGTGGTGCAGAAGCTTTTTAGGTTCATCAGGTTCCATCTATTTATTTTTGTTTTTATTGCATTTGCTTTTGGGTTCTTGGTCATGAAGCCTTTGCCTAAGCCAATATCTAGAAGAGTTTTGCCAATGTTATCTTCTAGAATTTTTATGGCTTTAGGTCTTTAGATTTAAGTCTTTGATCCATCTCAAGTTGATTTTTGTATAAGGTGAGAGGTGAGGATTCATTTTAATTCTTCTGCATGTGGCTTGCCAGTTATCCCAGCACCATAAAGTGGGGAAATGACACTTTTCCCACTGGTAAATAACAGAATTTGTTGAACAACAGAGTGTCCTTTCCTGACTTTATGTTTTTGCTTGCTTTGTCAAAGATCAGTTGGCTGTATTTAGCTTTATTTCTAGGTTCTCTATTCTGTTCCATTGGTCTACATGCCTATTTTTATATCAGTACCATGCTGCTTTGGTAACTATGGCCTTGTAGTATAGTTTGAAGTGGGGTAATATGATGCCTCCAGATTTGTTCTTTTTGGTTAATGTTGCTTTGGCTATCTGTGTTCTTTTTTGGTTTCATATGAATTTTAGGATTTTTTTCTAGTTCTGTGAAGAATGATGATGGCACTTTGATTGGAATTGCATTGAATCTGTACATTGCTCTAGGCAGTTTAGTGATTTTCACAATATTGATTTTACCCATCCGTGAACATGGTATTTCCATTTGTTTGTGTCATCACTGATTCCTTTTACCAGTATTTTGTAGTTTTCCTTGTAGAGATCCTTCCCCTCCTTGGTTAGGTGTATTACTAAGTATTTTATTTTTATTTTTATTTTTGCAGCTGTTGTAAAAGGGATTGCGTTCTTGATTTGTTTCTCAGCTTGGTTATTGTTGGGGTGTAGTAGTGCTACTGATTTGTGTACATTGATTTTGTATCTTGAAACTTACTGAATTTATCAGATCTATGAGCTTTTTGAATGAGTTTTTAGGGATTTCTAGGTATACAGTCATATCATTGGTGAACAGTGACAGTTTGACTTCCTCTTTACCAATTTGGATGCCCTTTATTTTATTTTTTTTTTCTGTCTGATTATTCTGGCTAGGACTTCCAGTGCTATGTTGAATAGAAATGTTGAAAGTGGGCATCCTTGTCTTGCTCCAGTTCTCAGGGGGAATGCTTTCAACCTTTCCCTGTTCAGTATAATGTTGGTTGTGGGTTTGTCATAGATGGTTTTTATTACCTTGAGGTATGTTTTTTCTGTGCCAGTTTTGCTGAGGGATGCTGGATTTTGTCAAATGCTTTTCCTGTATCTATTGAGATAATCATGTGATTTTTTGTTTTTAATTCTATTTATGCGATATATCACATTTATCTTCTTGTGTATGTTAAACTATCCCTGCATCCCTGATATTAAACCCATTTGATCATGGCATATCATCTTTTTGATATGCTGTTGGATTCACATTCTCTTAGCTAGTATTTTGTTGAGGTTTTTTGCATCTATGTTCATCAGGGGTATTGGTTTATAGTTTTCTTTTTTTGTTATGTCCTTTTCTGGTTTTGGCTTCACAGAATGATTTAGGGAGAATTATCTTTCTCTGTCTTTTGGAACAGTTTCAATAAGATTGGTACCAATTATTCTTTGGATATCTGATAAAATACAGCCAGTAATCCATCTGGTCTGGGGCTTTTGTTGTTGTTGTTGTTGTTGGACTTTTTTTTCTTATTGAGTTTATTTGGATCTTCTCTCTTGGTTAATTTCGCTAATGGTCTATCTATTTTGTTGATCTTTTCAAAGAACCAGCTGTTTGTTTCATTTATCTTTTGTGTTTTTTGTTTCATTTTATTTAGTTCTGCTCTGATCTTTGTTATTTCTTTTATTCTGGTTGGTTTGTGTTTAGTTTGTTCTTATTTCTCTAGTTTCTTGAGGTGTGGCCTTAGATTGTTTGTGCTCTTTCAGACTTTTTGATGTAGGTATTTAATGCAATGAACTTTCCTCTTAGCATTGCTTTTGCTATATCCTAGAGGTTTTGATAATTTATTTCACTATTTTTGTTCAACTCAAAGAATTTTTAATTTCTGTCTTGATTTCATTGTTGACCCAAAGATCATTCAAGAGCAGATTAATTAATTAATTGATTTCCATGTATTTGTACAGTTTCAAGGGTTTCTTTTGGAGTTAATTTCCAGGTTTGTTCCACTGGGATCCTAAAGAATACTTAAATAATTTTGATTTTCTGAATTTATTGAGACTGTTTGGTAAACTATTATATGATCTTTCTTGGAGAATGTTCCATGTGTTGAAGAAAATATTGCATATTCTGCATTTGTTGGGTAGAATATTCTGTAAATATCTTTTAAGTTCGTTTGCTCAAGAGTGTAGCTTAAGCCCATTGTTTCTTTGCTGACTGTCTTGATGACCTGCGTAGTGCTGTCAGTGGAGTATTGAAGTCCCTCAATATTATTGTGTTGCCATCTGTCACATTTCTTAGGTGTAGCAGCAATTGTTTTATAAATTTGTGAGCTCCAGTGTTGGGTGTATATGTTTTTAGGATTGTGATGTTTTCCTGTTGGACTAATCCTTTTATGTGAGACCTTATGTGTTAGGTGAGTCTCCTAAATACAGCAAATACTTGGCTAGTGGATTTTTATCCATTCTGCCATTCTGTATCTTTTAAGTGGAGCATTTCAGCCATTTACATTCAATGCTAGTATTGAGGTGTGAGGTATTGTTTTATTCATCATGCTAGTTATTGCCTTAATACCTTTTTTTGGTTGTATTATCGTTTTATAGACCCTGTGAGATTTATGCTTTCAGGAGGTTCTATTTTGGTGTATTTTGAGTGTTTTTTTCAAGGTTTAAAACCCCTTTAAGCATTTCTTGTAGTGCTGGCTTATTAGTGGCACATTCTATCAGCATTTGTTTATCTGAAAAATATTTTAATCTCTCCTTCATTTATGAAGCTTAGTTTTGCTGAATGCAAAATTCTTGGCTGACAATTATTTTGTTTCAGGAGGCTAAAGATAGGACTCTGATCCCTTCTGGCTTGTAAGGTTTCTGCTAAGTCTGCTGTTAATCTGGTAAGTTTTTCTTTATAGGTGATCATGCTTTTGTCTCACAGCTCAAGATTCTTTTCTTCTCCTTGACTTTAACCTGATGACTGTGACTAGGTGATGATCTTTTTTGCAATGCATTTCCCAGGTGTTTTTTGAGCTTCTTGTATTTGGATGTCTAGATATCTAAAAAGGCCAGGGAATTTTTCCTCAATTATTCTCTCAAATAAGTTTTCCAAACTTTTAGATTTCTCTTTATCCTCAGAAACATCAATTATTCTTAGTTTGGTCATTTAACATTATTCCACATTTCTTGGAGCTTTGTTCATTTTTTAAAAATTATTTTTTTTGTCTTTGTCTGATTATGTTAATTCAAAAGCCTTGTCTTAGAGCTCTGAAATTCTTTCTTCTATTTATTCTAGTCTATTGTTGAAACTTCCCACTGAATTTTGTATTTCTCTCAGAGTATCTTTCATTTTCAGAAGTTGTGTTTTTTTTTTCTTTATGATATCTATTTCTCTGGAGAATTTTTCATTTATACACTGTATTTTTTAAAAATTTAAGTGTTTTTTTTTTTTTTTTTACTTTTCTCTGGTATCTCCTTGAGTAGCTTAATAATCAACCTTCTGAATTCTTTATGTGGCACTTCAGAGATTTCTTTTTGGCTAGAGAGCTGGTGTGATCTTTTGTGGGTGTAAGAGAATTTTGTTCTGCCTTATTACCATAATTACTTTTCTGGTTCTTTCTCATTTGAGTAGACTATTTCAGTAGAGAGGTCTGAAACTCAAGGCCTACTGTTCAGATTCTCTTGTCCCACGGAGTGATCCCTTGATGTGGTGTTCTCCCCATTCCCTCAGGGATGAGACTTCCTGAGAGCTGGACTATAATAATTGTTGTTGCTCTTCTGAGTCTAGCCACCCAGCAGGGCTACCAGGCTCTGGACTGGTGCTGGGGGGTGTCTGCAAAGAGTCTTGTGATGTGATCCATCTTCAGATTCCCCCACCGTGGATACCAGCATCTTCTCTGGTAGAGGTAGCAGGAAAGTGAAGTAGACTCTGAGAGTCCTTGGTTGTAGATATGTTTAGTGTGCTGGCTTTCTTGAATGCTGGTTATGCTACAGTGAGGTTGTCATGTCGATACATTTAGGACCTCTGGTTAGCCAGGATGTTGCAGGCAGTGGAATTAGGTGTTGACTTCTCCTTTCTGAGATTAGGATTATTCTGTTGTGTTGCTGTAATGGCCTGGGTTGGTTGGCCTCTAGCTAGGAGGTGGAGCTTTCAGGAGAGCACCAGCTGTGATAGTAGTAGGGGACTCTAAGTCTGCCCTAAGATGGCTAGGGTAACTATTTTGGCTTCTCAGGTGATGGGGGCTGTGGGCGGGGGATAAAGCTCCCCAGAGTTTCTATGTTTTGTGTTCAGCTACCAGAGCAGGTAGGGAATGCCATCAGGTGGCAGCAAGGTCTGGGCTCAGACTCTCCTTGGACAGGGTTTGCTGAGGCCACTGTGAGGGATGGGGCTTGGTTCTCAGGTCAATGGGGTTATGTTCCATAGGGGATCTTGGCCCCCTCTGTTGTATTATATAGTTCACCAGGGAAGTCAGGGATAGCCAGTAGCAAGAGGCCTGACTCAGCTCCCATGCAACTGGTGAGGCCACATATCCTGCAGTGGCCCACTCAGACCTTGCCCCCCCTCAGTTGGTGGCAGTTCCTGTGCTTCTGCACTTGTTTATATCTTCAGCAGCTCCTCTTTGTTCCTTGGACTCCACTCAAGAAAATTTGTGCCCAGTTGAAACCACCACCAGTTTCATCTGGGAGCGTTCTTCACTCTGCAACCCTTCTGCAATTCTGCTGATTGTCTTCCTCAAGGGTTTTGGTGAGATATAGTTAGGGATGGCTTCTCTGTGCTTGAGCTGGAGACTGGAAGTGCATACAAGGCACTTCCTGCTGCTACTTCTACTTTTATATTTTGTGTGACTCCCTAAATTCCTTCCATCTTTAGGTAAGTTTAAATTCTGCTGTGATCTGGATTTTCAGATTCCCAGTAGGGGTGTGTGTTTGGAGTTAGGTTTTCTCCCTTTTACACTTTGGGAACTCACAGTTTTTCTCCTGTTTCACAGAATTTGCAGTGGCATGCCTGTTTTGCCAATTTTTAAATAAAGTTGTTTGTTTTCTCATTGTTGAGCATTAAGGGTCTTTGTATATTTTTTTATTAGAAATTCCCTATCAGGTATGTGTTCTTCAAACATTTTTTCCTGGTCTGTAGCTTGTCTTTTTACTCTCTTAACAGTGTATTTTGCAGAAAAGAAGTTTTTAATTTTAATGAAGTCCAACTTATCAACTTCATTACATGGATTATTTTTTGTTGTTATATTTACAAACTCATTGTGAAAACCAAGATCACCTAGATTTTCTCTTGGATTATTGATGTGTGGTTTTATTTTATACCCTAAGAGAATATTTTGGGTTAGAAAGTTCTAACCCCAGGTACCTATGAGTCCAACCTTATTTAGAAATAGGGTCTTTGCAGATGTAAGCTGAGGTCCTAATGCAATGACTAGTGTCCCTGTGAAACAGGGAAATTTGGACACAGACAGAGGGAGAAATTCATGTGACAGCAGAGGCTGAAATTGGAGTGGGATGTCTATAAACCAGGGAACATCAAAGATTGCTGAAACCACCAAAAGTTAGGAAGAGACAAGGAAGCATCCTTCGCTGGGGCCTAAGAGAGGGCATGGCCTTGCCACCACCTTACCTTCAGACTTCTGCCCCCAGAACTGTGAGAGAATACATTTCTGATTTGTTAAGCCATCCCTTTGTGGCAATTTGTTATGGCAGCCATCGGACATGAATACATATTTTGATACCAGGAAGTCTTTTTCTGTTGTAATAAGTACCTAAAAACATGGAAGTGGCTTTGGAATTGTGTTGACTGGAAGAATTTTAATATGAAAAGCCTAGACTGCTTTGAAAAGACTATTGGTAGAATTACAGATGTTAAAGGTGATTCTGGTGAAGGCTCAGAAGAGAGGGGAATTATAGAAAAATCATCTATCGTAGATTCTCTGCATCTTAGAGAATACATATATTGTCATGAACAGAATGTTACTAGAAATATGAACTTTAAAGATGCATCTTGTGAGGCCTTAAAAAGGAAGTGGGTAAACATATTATCAGACACTGGAGGAAAAGTGATCCTTATTACAGAGTGGCAGAAACTTGGCTGAACTGTGTTTTACGTATGGGTGGAAAGCAGAATTTGTAGGCAATGAACTTGTATATTTAGCTGAGGAGATTTTTAAGTCGAGCATGAAAGATGGGGCCATGGTTTCTCCTCCCTGCTTATAGTGAAATGCAAAAGGAAAGAGATAACTTGAGGAAGGAATAGTTAAGCAAAGGCACCAGCACTTGATAGGTTTGAAAGTTCTCAGCCAATTCAGGAAACATACTCTGGAAAAAGGACCATGGATGGGCGTGGCCGAACAAACATTCACTGAAAAGATTACATGTGTGACTTATAGATCCAGACAGCCCTCTCAGGCCCTGGAAACCTAATGAAAATTTACCTGCCATGTTTTGGACTTGTTTGAGACCTGTGAACCATTTTTTCCTTCTAGTTTCTCCCTTTTGGAAGGGGACCATTTGTCTTATGCCTGTTGTATTGTGGAAGCAGATAACTTGTTTTGTGGGTTTCAGTGTCCATGGGAGAGAAACTTTGCACCAGGATGGACTATACCCACGGTCTCACATATACCTGATTTAGATGATTTAGGAGATGATATTTGGGACATTATAATTGATATTTAGAGGCAACTCGGGACTTAAAGTTGATGCTGGAATGGGTCAAGTCTCCTGGAGATGTTGAAATGGGGTGAATGTATTTTGCACACAGTAAGGACATGACTTTTGGGGGATTGGAGAGAAAACTATGGTGGTTTAAATTGTGTGAGCCAGTCGAATCATGCTGTCCAAGGATTTCTGGTAAACACCAACCAACAGGAAGAGACAAGGAAGTATCCTCCCCTAGAGCCTTCTGGTAGAGTGCAGCCCTGCTGACACCTTGTTTTAAGCCTTCTAGCTTCGAGATCTGTTTTCTCTTCTTTTAAGCCATCCAGTTTGTGGTACTGTGTTATGGTAGCCCTTGGGCACCAACACAGTTATCTTCTAGAAGTTTGAGAATTTTTATGTTTTACATTTAGGCCTGTGATTCATTTTGAGTTAATTTTTGTGAAAGGTGTAAGGTCTGTTCAAGCATCATTTGTTGAAAAGAATATTCTTATGTCTTTGCTTCTTTACTAAAGATCAGTTGACTACATTTGTGTGGGTACATTTATATGGACACTCTATTCTGTTCCATTGATCTATTTGTCTATTCTTTCAACAGTACCTTGTGGTCTTGATTGTTGCAGCTTTATAGTAAGTCTTGAAATCCTGTATTACCTGTCTTCTAACTTTGTTCTGCTTTAGTATTTTGTTGCTCATTTTGGGTTTTCTACCTTTTCGTATAAACTTTAGAAAGAATTTGTTGATATCCATGAAACAATTTGCTGATATTTTTGTTGGAATTGCATTGACTCTATAAATCATTTTGGGAAGAATTGAGGTCTTAAAAATATTGAGTTTTTCTATCCATGAACATGAAATATCTCTCCATTTGTTTAGATATTTGCTTTCCTTTGTCAAAGTTTGGTAGAGTTACTCATATAGGTCCTGAATATATTTTGTTAGATTTATACTTATATATTTCATTTTTTGGGGGGCAGCTAATGTAAATGATATTGTGTTTTAAATTTTCAATTCCAACTGTTAATTGCTGGTTTATAGGAAAGGAATTGACTTTTGCATATTAACTTTGTATTCTGCAGCCTTGCTATAATTGCTTATTAAGTTCCAGGAGTTTTTATTTATTTATTTATTTTGAGATGGAGTCTCACTGTGTTGCCCAGGCTGGAGTGCATGGTGTGATCTCAGCTCACTGCAACCTCTGCCTCCTGGGTTCAAGTGATTCTTCTGCCTCAGCCTCCCATGTAGCTGAGAATACAGATGTGTGCCACTATGCCTGGCTAATTTTTTGTATTTTTAGTAGAGACAGGACTTCGCCATCTTGGTCAGGCTGGTCTCAAACTCCTGACCTCAAGCGATCCACCTGCCTCAGCCTCCCAAAGTGCTGGGATTACATGTGTGAGCCACCGTGCCTGGCTAAGTTCCAGGAGTTTTTATTGTTGTTGTTTATTCGTTGAGGTACTTTATATAATATCCTGTCATCTGAGAAGCAAGGCAGTTTTATTTTTTCCTTTTCAACTGTATGCCTTTTTTATTGAATTAGTCAGAAATTGTATATGATGTTGAATAGGAGTGTTGAAAGAGAACATCCTGGCCTTGTTGCCTATCTTAGAGGAAAGCCTCTAGTTTCTCACGGTTAAGTTACCTGTAGATTTTTTTGTAGATATTTTTTTATCGAGTTGAGAAAGTTTGCCTTTAGTCCTAGTTTTCTAAGATTTTTTTTTTTAAATCAAGGATGGAATTGGGATTTTGTCAAATGCTTTTTTGCATCTATTGATATGATTATATGAATTGTCAAGAATCAGTGAGGTACTTTGCTAGATGTCCACTAAACTGTGAGCTCTTTGGAGGCAGAGGTTATTGCATCATCTCTGGATCTACATCTCTGATACAGTGACTGGCACATTGTAAACACTCAAAGCCTGCTGAATTGATTTAGCGTTTTCCTTTCACAATCAAGAGCTGTGATCACACACCTGAAAGTCATACTTGTGGCTCAGTACATGGAAGGTATGGTTGCCAGGCAACCACATCCAGCCTGGGTTGTTTGGTGACTGGAGAAGGTATGGGGCTGGTGGTCTCCAAAGCTTCCCAATCACTTTTTTAGAAATACCTGATTGAGGCTAAGGACATACCTCTTTCTATTTATTTTTCTGTTTGTTATTTTCATCTATTTTTTTCTTGAATTAGTTAATCACCATGCAACTTTAGCCACTCACTTCTAAGTAGCATAGAGTCCCCCAAAACATGAATACCATTTGCTATTCTTTAGGAACAGCTTTATTACCAGAAGTGAGTGGCTTGGGCATCACTGCCTTGTCACAGGGAAGCGTTTTTCACCTTTGACCTCATATCCGACTATGAGGAACACAGAGGAGGGAGAAGGTGGGGAAGATGAGCCAGGAGAGGGAAAAATTTCAAATGTGGAGAACTTGGTTCTTTTTTTTTTTTTTAACCAGTCTGCAGAAACTCAAAGTTCAAACCATTAAATGATGAGAAAGCTAGAAGGTTGGCTTTCTCTTCTCCCTATTAACATATCATGGGGAAGATGTCTACAGAGGATAGAAGAGTAGGAACATGCCTTTTCTTTTTCCTCTGTTGGCTTCTAAAAGGAGCCTGACTACAGCTCTCAGTTCAGATAAGAGTATTATAAGAATCACTAATGGTCTTCAGTGTTTTAAGGAGAAAGATTATGGATATAAAAATTTTTGTATCAGCGAAAGATCCCTATTGCTGATAGCCCTTTTCTAAATCTTTTATCTTACAGGTTAAGTGGCTAAAGATTAAGGACAAGGTTGGCCTTTAGACATATGTGGACCAATGGATATGATCTGAGTAAGTCAGTAAGTTATCTCTCTGACTTCTTTTCATTTTCTTAGTGCAGATGTTTCCTTGTCCTTTAGGTGGCATATTGGTTTTTCTGGAAACCATTGTGAAACCGTTCATATCTACTTAAAGGGAACTTATTTGAAGTCTGAGTCTTGAGGGAATAGGCAGAACAGGCATGTTGGAAGGAAAGCATGAGTCTTAGGTGAGTTTCAGGTGGGAGGGACAACTGTATGTTATAATTTTACTTGGAGTTTTCCCGGGTTTGATGATCTGTTATTGAGTCTAATTTTAGTCCTTATTTATATATGTCCATTGACTGTATATTATGAGACATTTGTCTGGAATTCCTTTTTTCATGATAGCAGAACAAGTTAAATTTTGTTAGGTATAGTTCTATATTAAGAAGATGTTAACTTGTTACTTTTAAAAAACATTTAGTGCAAAAATGGTCAGATTTAGGTAAGCCTTGTATGCAAAATTATTTGCAGTAAAAATACTGCAACATTATACAGTTCATTTTTCCTTCTTTTGTAGAGATGGCTGTTCTATGATTACCCTGGGATGCTGTTTAGGTATTGCTGTGTAGTTTTTTTCTTTCCTGGGAAGTATAAGGCAGGAACTTAGGAGGTAAGATATAACTAAGTAGGGTCTGTTAATGAGGATGACAGTGTATTTCCCATGATAGCCTTTATCAGGGCTCTCTAAGATTACTCCCAGTTTCAGTGATTGGATAGAAGAACTCATAGGATTCAGCAGGTAGTCACATTCATGGCTAAGATATATTACACTGAAACAGTACAAAGCAAAGTCAGTAAAGGGAAATCAGATAAAAGCTTCCCAGAATCTTCTAGTGGATTCACATAGGATGCACTTAATTTTCTGAATGACAAGGTATGGAAAACTGTGTGAAGTGTTGTCTATCAGGAAAACTCATCTGAGCCTAAGAGTTTAGGGTCTTTATCAGGGCTGTCAGTGTGACTGGTAGCAGTCATTGAAATTCCAGATACCTAGAAGGAAAGCAGATGTTTTAGGAAAAATGAGCTACTTGACAGACAGACAAACAGATGGACCTGAGGTTCATTTAGAAAAATTTTATATTAGTGTAGGCAGTGGTTTTACCAAGTTCCCAGATATCAGCCAAGGACCAGCTTTGTAAGCAGGCATTCCTAAGGAGCGTAGTAGTCTTGGACCTGCTAGGTGAAGTCATGAACTCTTGTCTGCACACATATGTAATGTACATACATTCCTGACTGACATGATCTCAGTTATGGAAATAGTTCAGCTGCACCCTATAAATAAGTAGTTCTTTGGATTATGGAAGCCAAGGTCTACTAATGAAATGATGCCCCAAAGAGTTAACCAGTGGCAAAGAGAAATTTTTGAGCTTATAGGATTGGTTGATAAAAACAACTTTCTGAAAAGCTGAAATTCTCTCTTCTTTTAAGATAACAAAACTGGCTGAAATCAGTTGAAACCAATATAGCCAACTAGAGTCTACACAGAATGAGCTTGCTGATGCCACAGCCCAAATTTCTGCTGTGTGTTTTGTACTAACTCTCCCCGAATTTACATATGTGACCCATGAGATAGCATAAGAGATACTGCACATACCGAAGGACTCTTCAGACCCCAGTTTCCGTCTACGAATCTCCTACTCATTTCAAAATTCACTCCCTAAGCATTTTCTAATAAAAATGATGCCTTTAAGCCAGTACAGGGAGACGGATTTGGGCTAGACTCCTGTCTCCTTGTTCTTAGCACCTACAAAAAAAATAGTCCTTTTCTCAAAAACCTGGTGCCGAAGTATTGGCTTCTAACACACTGAGCAGTGAACTCTTTTACTTGGAAACACTGAGTAGAGGTACAGGAATTGTGTATCTTGAAGTAAAGCATCCTCTTATAATTACTGATACACTTCCAAAAGAGAAAGAGAGGAATGTAGGAAGGAGGGAAGAAAAGAAGTTTCAACAGACAGATGGACAAACAGATGGACCTGAGGTTCAGGAGACTGGAGGGGATATGTCAAAATAATTTATATCATGAGTGAAACAAACAGTAGAAGGTTGTTTACCTTGGCGCCTTAATAGCAGAGGCATCCAGATAACAGAGTCATTTTGGAAAGACTTCTTAAGTCATTCATCACTTTTACTTGGACCATTCTAATAATTGAAAAAGTATTTGCTCAGAATGTAGCTCATCCAAATATATCATCAGTCCCTGGGTTTCAAGGGGTGAAGCATTGTTGACATAGGGTTCCAGTGCCTTTGGAACCTTAAGTCTAACATTATTCCAATGAAGGCTCAGAGTAATCTTTAATCAGCTTGCTGTTAACACAGATGGTAACAGTTTGTTCTCATGTCTATGATGGATTGGTAACAACTATTTTTTAATGTTTAAACTTTCATTAATAACTTAATATTATCTTTGTACAAGTGTTTCTATTTTTAATTGAAGTACATTATCTTTTGTGGCTTTTTAAAAATCAATTGTACTGAAGTGTAATTATGTATAAAGCTTTTAACTTTGCAAGCAAAGACGATTTTCTCTTTTCTGTCCCAGTGTGAATCCTTTATTTTATTTTTCTTGTTTTGCCTGACTGCATTGCCCAGAGCTGTCAGTGGCTCTGGAGGTAGCACTTCAGCACTTCACTTCTCCCTGCTTCCCTCCGAGTCCCCAGCCATCATGCTCACATACTGCAGAGAATGATTGATTAATAAACCACTGAATTACGTTGCTTAATGGTTTATAATCAGAAAAAGCAACACCATCATTTCTTATAAAGAACTAAAAACCATTCTTAAAGGGCATAAAACATGCCAAATAATTACTAGTAGTCAAAAAAGCTTTTGCTGAGAAATTAATCTCAAGAAATATAGATTTCAGAGGAAGGAACTATTATCCCTGGGGTGACCACAGGTAGGGCAAGAGTCAGTACTATTGAGCATTTGAAACTTCTTTCATTCCCTTCTCTTCAGGGTAGTGTAGGTCTCAGGGAGTAGTGTATGATAGAACTTTCATAAGAATTTGAAGTGGCTCCAGCCCTGGTGCTAAGAACTGCCAGGGGCCCAAGGTGCTGAGCATGCCATTTTAAATTGTATATCTTGGCATCTTACACTCAACCCAAAGTCCACTGTGAAGAAATAATCTTTGTTAGCATCTGCTGCAGTTTTGCCAGTTTGTGATAGACTGAAAATAGTGTCCCAGCTGAGAATTTGGGAATATGTACAGTGTTCATTGACTCCCCAATTGTGTCACCCTGACACCTGAGGCAAGGTGTTTTGCTTTTGTTTCCTGAGCAAAACAAACACTTGTATTTTTTCTTTTCTTTTTTTTTTATTTTTAATGATTAGATAGGATCACTTTGTGTCATATTGGAGCTTTTGTTCCTCTATCCCCAGTGCTCTATCACAGAGTAAGTACCGTAATACTATTTCAAGGATTTCCCTTTTATCAGGGCAAATTCTCTACTTTTTATACTGTTGCACCTTCCCCAGGAGTTGGAGGGAAACCTTTATCTTATAGACCTGACCACTGGTTCCCAAATATCTTTCACAGTCTTTCCCTCAGGGACCAAGTGCCTATATCATTCAAGTGACACCTCTGTGACTTCTCAAGAGTTCTTGATGTGGACATGCAAATTAGTTACCTGGTGTTACATACACATTCTTATGGAATTAACTAATTAGTGCCTTGAACATTTCTTGCATATCTCCAATGTGTTAGTCTAGTGGTTGGATATTCAAAAGTGAAAATCTTAGTTTCTGTCCTCAAGATACTTATGGTCCAACCTGAGGCGATGAGTCTGGAAATCATTATAAAACATGGAGCTTATAGGGGAAGCACTTCCAGGGCATATTTAGCCAAGCTTGAGGGTGGGGGGAGGTGGGAAATATGGTAAAAGCTTGCACTATATTTTCTGAAAAGTTTTCTTCTGCAAATGAAGATTTTGCTTTTATTATATAGTTTACAATTTATATTGTAGACCTCATAAACTACCTAAAATTTCAGTACATATATGTTGATGTTGACTTGTATGATCTTATATTATTACTGATTTACTATAGTAGCTGCAACTCAAAATTGAATTAAATGTTAATCATGTAAATATTGCTTTGTTTTGTCTATTTTAATATATACTAGAAACATGTCAGGAAACGGAAATCTATCTATTTAATTCTTGTGTTTCTGTAGGATTATCTGTGATTTACTGCACTGTTATTTACTAAAATACTAGGATTAGGCATTCATTTCTGATCAAAGCTGTTCTGATACTTTTATGGATGGTATGAACAACTGACTGTTGGTATGGATTGATAAGGATTTTAGTCTATTCATCTGTGCACTAAAGAGATCTTACTAATGTGTGTGTGTATTCATATAAAGAGGATAAGTCATTGGGGTGGAAGGCCATTCACATATTTGTGGAACGCAAGATATAACATTTTTAAATCCCAGTATTTGAATTACTAAGAATGTCTCCAGTTATCAAGGAGTGTAAAACAAAATTTATTTTGTCTTTAATTAAAATTGTACTATTTTATATATTTTCAATCACATACTTGGGAGACAGAAGCTTAGGTGTCATTCTTAGAGGTTCTCAGTTAATTCTGAGGTCTTCAGTATCTCATGTCTGCTTCTAGGGAAGGCTCCTCGTGAAATCTGTTACCTTACTCTCAGTCACAAGACCACTGCCATCGTTTTGTTTTTGTTTTTAACACAGAGTCTTGCTCTCTTGTGCAGGCTGGAGTACAGTGGCGTAATCATAACTTATTGCAGCCTCCATCTCCCAGGCTCAAGTGATCCTCCTGCCTTAGCTGCCCAAGTAGCTGGGACTACAGGTGAGTGCCACAATACCTGGCTATTTTTTTTTTTTTTCATTTTTGGTAGATAGAAGATCTCACTTGGTTGCCCAGGCTGGCCTCAAACTCTTGAACTCAAGTGATCTTCCGACCTTGGCCTCCCGAAGTGCTGGGATTATAAGTGTGAGCCACTGTGCCTAGCCCTGTCCTCCTATTTAAAAAATATATTCTTCCCCTTGTCAAAGTCATGTTTTTTAAAAATTAAAAATGCGACTCATACAAATTTGAAATGAAACCAGGTTAAAGATTTTACTCAATAGTATTAATTAGTGAAGAAACCAGGAAGATGGCAAAGGTAGTTCAAAGAACAGTTTGAGGATCTAGGTTTTTCACTGACATTTTAAACCAATGTTAGAGTAAGAATGCTAGATTAGATTAAGAAAACCTGGTTAATGCCAGACAGACATAAATTATAATCTTTACTGTTACCTTATCAGACAGAAATTATTTGTATCCCTGCTGGACTTTTAATCGGTAGTGAACAATGAAATGAATAAAGTACAATTTCCCCACGTAAGTAATCTTTGGGATGGCCCGTCGTTATTGTATGACATTGAAGGTACATGACACTTATCTTTTTGCCTTACCTTCACATTTTAAATTTATTTATTTAGCTACAGGGTCTGGCTCTGTTGCCCAGGCTGGACTGCAGTGGCATGATCTTGGCTCACTGCGTTTTTCACCTCCTGGGCTCAAGCCATCCTCCCACCTCAGCTTCTGGAGTAGCTGGGACCACAGGTACATGCCACCACACCTGACTAATTTTTGTAGAGACAGGGTTTCACACAATTGTCCTGGCTGGTCTTGAACTCCTGAGCTCAAGAAATCCTCCTGCCTCGATCTCCCAAAGTGCTAGGATTGTAGGCATGAGCCACCACACCCAGCCTTAAATAATTTTTTAACACCTATATCTCAAAGTTTTAAAATAAATCTATTTTACAACATTAATTTTAGATTCAGATTATAGGAATACCATTTTATTTGCAGGTATTTAATGGAAAGATCTCCAGACAAAAAGTATTCTTGGTTTTAACCAATGGCAGCAATGTAGCATGGCCTACAGGCCACTTAAGGCAAGGATTAGAAAAGAAAAAATATTTTGTGTGAGAACTTTTTATAGATTGAATGAACAAGAACTCCTTGAAGATGGGCTTTGTAATTAATTCTTATTTATTCAGTATTGAATTCTCAGTACCTAATTTAGCTTAGGTGTGGCATTTAAATAATTGAGTTTCCATTGAGTGACACTGATTGAATTTGTGTGTGTGTGTGTGTGTGTGTGTGTGTGTGTGTGTGTATTTATATAAAGAGATCCATCATTGGAGTGGAGGGCCATTCACATATTTATTTGTGGAATGCAAGGCATAATATATTTAAATGCTAATATTTGATAAATAAATGTATCTCTAGTTCTCAAGGAATATCTAGAAAATATTTGATAAAATTTCAAATGAAATTTATTTTAATTGTCTTTAAAATTACACTGTTTTAAATATTTTAAATTGATGAATAATAATATGTCAAAGCTATGATAGCTCCAATTGTCTAAAAGAAAAATCTTTGGCTTTGTGTGTTTTACCAGGTGAACAAAAATTGTTTCTTGGTCCCCAGGATACTAATTAGACCTTTGGCCTGGCTCACAGGACTTTAAGGCTCCATATCTGAAGAAGCCTTTTACCAGTCTCATTTGGGGGATGGAGACAACATGTCTTCACCCAGGGACTTTAGAGCAGAGTCTGGTAGGTGCATCATCCACTTTTCTGGATATGGGATCAGAAAGAGTTATAACAGTGCCTCTCAAACTATAGATTTGCATAGGGACCACCTGTGGATCATTATCCTGTATATTGTGATTGCCTGTGTCTTCATGGGGGAGGGGAGGCAAGACTCTGCATTTCTTATAAGCCATCACACTTAGAGAACCAACAGTTAGACTCTAGTGTTTTACTTTACTCTTTACAAATAACATTTTTTTCCTGATTATAAATATAATATAGGGTTATTGTGAAGAATTTTGGAAGTACAAAAAAACACCAAAACAGACAAAACAACAAGACAATAAAAACAACCTGTAATCTGCCACGAAGCTGTTTGTTTCCATAATTTTGTGAGATGTGAACTCAAAGCATACACATTTCTAAAGTTTTTGATACATCATACTAATGCTATGTTTTAGTTAAAACTTAGCTGTCTCCTAGCCAACCTATATTGTTATTGTCTTGCTTAAAATATTAGCAGCTTGCCATCATTTTTCAGTATTTCTTTTATGCCTTTTCTCATTCCTTTTACATTCAGCCCATCTTCTATACACTCTTCTACCTGCCCTCCTTGCCATTATTGTTGCTTCCTCCCTAGAGGTGTTTTTCCAATCTTTATTGAGGTATAATTGACAAAAGTTGTGTATATGTAAGGTATATAACTTGATGTTTTGATTTGTCTGTACACTGTGAAATGATTACCAAAATTAAGCTAACATATTCATCACCCCACATAGTTACCATTTTCTTTCTATGTGTATGTGTGTATTACAAACATAAGATCTACCCTCTTAGCAAATATCTTTACAATACAATATTGTATGTATTATGCTATACATCAGATCTTCAGAACTTAATCATCTTGTATAACTGATATTTGATGCAATCTGACCCACGACTCCCCATTTCCTCCTTCCCCCATGCCCTGGCAACCACAATTCTGCTATCTGCTTTTGTGAGTCTGGATTCCATCTATAAGTAAGATTATGCAATATTTGTGTAAGGTGAAGGATAGGAGTCTAAGTTTATTCTGCATAGTAATATCCAGTTGTTCCCAACACCATTTATGGAAGAGATTATCTTGTCCCCAATACATGTTCTTTGTGTCTTGTTGTGAAAGAGTTGACTGTAAACATATTAATTTATTTCTGAGTTCTCTAGTCTATTCCAGAGGTATATGTGTCTGTTTTTATGCCAGTGTCATGATTTTGTGGTTACTATAGATTTGTAGTGTATTTTGAAATCAGGGAGTGTAATACCTCAACTCTGTTCTTGTTTTTTTGTTTTTATTTTGTTTTTGTTTTTCTTGGCTTAGAATTGCCTTGGCTACTTGGAGTATTTTTTGTACTTCCATATGAATTTTAGGATTTCTAAAATTTCTCGGAAGAATGTCATTGGTATTTTGATAGAAATTATATTGAGCTCTCAGATTGCTTTAGTTTTGTGGTCATTTTAAAAATATTTACTTTTTCATTCCATGAACATGGGATGTCTTTCCATTTGTTTGTGTATTCTTCAATTTATTTCATCAATTTTTTATAGTTTCCATTGTAGCAATCTTATATATCTGATTAAATTGATACCTAGATAATTTTTTTGTAGTTATTGTAAATGAGATTGCTTACTTGATTTCTTTTTTAGGTAGTTTGTTATTGGTATATAGAAATGCTACTGATTTTTGCATGTTGATTTTGTATTCTGCAGCTTTACTTGTTTATCAGTTCTAAGAGTTTTTGGTGGATTCTTCAGGTTTTTGCATTTATAAGAGCATGTCATGTGTAAACAGGGACAAATTTGACTCTCCTTTTCAATTTGTATGCCTTTTATTTGTTTCTCTTGCCTAATTGCTCTGGCAAGGACTTCCAGTATGGTATAGTTTAGGTGTTTATCTCTTCCAATTATGTTGAAATGTAATCTTCAACCTGGTAGGATATGTTGGATCATGGGGGCGGATCCCTCATGAGTGGCTTGGTACTATCCCTCTGGTGACGAGTGAGTGCTTGCTTAGCTCATGTGAGATCTGGTTGTTCAAAGGAGTCTGGAACCTCCCCTTTTCTCTTGCTTTCTCTTTCACCATGTGATATGCTGACTCCCCATTCACTTTTTGCCATAACTGTAAACCTCCTGAGGTCATCACTAGAAGCAGATATCAGCACCATGCTTCCTATACAGCCTGCAGAATCATGAGCCAAAACAAACCTCTTTTCTTTATAAATTACCCAGCCTTAGACATTCCCATATAGTAATGCAAACACACTAACACAGAGTATTATGGGTTTTTTAAAAGAGTATTTTTAAAAATAACATCTGCATGGTTCTCTTACTGATTAATGAAGATAATAAAGTACCATGGTCATTTATACATCTGTATAAGGGCCATGATTTTAATGTTTCTGAAAACTATCCTTTAACAGTTGCAAACTTCTATGAAAAAGCTGATTTTAATGATAAGTCAATTATGCTAGAATATGGAAAAATATGGAAATCTACCCCAATTCTTTTGTAGACGATTTCTTTTTTTCCCAACTTTTATTTTAGGTTTGGGGGTACATATGCAGGTTTGTTACATGGGCAAATTGCTTGTCCCTGTGGTTTGGTGAACAAATGATTTCATCCCCCAAGGGGTAGTGATTCACTTTGGATAATGACGTCCAGCTGCATCCATGTTGCAGCAAAGGACATTATTTCATTCTTTTTTTTTTTTTTTTTTTTTTTTTTTTGAGACAATCTTGCTCTGTTGGCCAAGCTGGAGTGCAGTGATACGATCTCGGCTCACTACAACCTCTGTCTCCCAGACTCAAGCAATTTTTCTGCCTCAACCTCCCGAGTAGCTGGGATTACAGGCATGTACCACCACACCCAGCTAATTTTTGTATTTGTAGTAGAGACAGGGTTTCACCATACTGGCTAGCCTGGTCTCAAACTCCTAACCTCAGGTAATTCACCTGCCTCAGCATCCCAAAGTGCTGGTATTACAGGCATAAGCCACTGCACCTGGCTATGATTTTATTCTTTTTATGGTGTGTATGTACCACATTTTATTTAGTCCACCATTGACAGGCATGTTAGTTCATTCTATGTCTTTGCTATTGTGAAAAGTTCTGTGATGAACATACATGTGCATATGTCTATATGACAGAACAATTTAAGTCCCTTCATATACCCAGTAATGGGATTGCTGTATCAAATAGTAGTTGTTTTATGTTCTTTGAGAAATCTTCAAACTGCTTTTCACAGTGGCTGAACTTACATTCTCATCCCTTTTCTCTGCAACCTCATACACATTTGTTTTTGTTTGTTTGTTGTTTGTTTTGTTTACTTTTTAATGATAGCCACTCTGACTTGTGTAAGATGGTATCTCATTGTGGTTTTGATTTGCATTTCTCTGATGATTAGTGATATTGAGCATTTTTTTCATATGCTTCTTGGCTAGGTATATGCCTTCTTTTGAAACATGTCTACTCATGTCCTTTGCCCATTTTTTAATGGGATTGTTTGCTTCTTGCTTGTTCATTTGTTTAACCTCCTTGTAAGTTCTGGATATTAGACCTGTGTTTCTGCCAGGTTTTGGTATCAGAACAATGCTGGCCTTATGGAATGAGTTAGGGAGGAATCCCTCTTCCTAATTTTTTGAAATAGTTTCAGTAGGATTCGTACCACCTCTTGTTTGTACATCTGGTAGAATTTGACTATGAATCCTTCTGGCCTAGGGTTCGTTCTGATTGGTAGGTTTTTAAAAATTACTGATTCGGTTTCTGATTTAATATCTATTCCATAGCCTAGGAATCAAGGAGTAATTTCAAGTTTCATGTCTTATTATTTAAGAAACACATTTTGTAAGGCTGTAGCTGCCGTAGATAGTGATTCCTCTGATGGCTCTGGACAAAACCTTATGGAAATAACTCACCATTCTAGATGCCATTAAGAACATTTGTGATTTATGGGAGGAGGGCAAAATGTGAACATTAACAGGAGTTTGGGAGAAGTTTACTTTAATCCTCATGGGTGACTTTGAGGGATTTAAGACTTCAGTGCAGGAAGTACTATCCGAAGTTTTAGGCATCCACTGGGGGTCTTGGAACACATTCCCTGTGTGTAGGCAGGGACTGCTTTACCACTTCACATATCGTTGTAGGAACATAGGTTATATCCATTTCCTCTTACCTGCTTTTCATGCTATTATTGATATCAATTTTATTGTGAGTGTTATATACCCTATAATAGATTGTTATTATTTTTTCTTAACATTGAGTTATCTTTTAAAGAAATTAAAACATGTAAAAGAGTATGTTTTATGTGCCCATATATTTCTTCATTCCTTTGTATAGGTCTGTATTTTCATATTTTATCCTTTTCCTTCTGCCTGAAAAACTTCCTTTAATTTTTTGTTGTTGTTTTTTAGGGCAGGCTGGATATTATCTTAGCTTTTATTGGTCTGTAGAAGTCTTAATTTTTGAAATATATATTTTCAGGGTATAGAATTCTATATTGACAGTATTTTTTTTTCCAATACTTTAAAATGTCTCACGATTGTCTTCTAGCTTGCATGATTTCTAATGGGAAATCTGTCATTCTTATCTTTTTCTAAATTTAATGTGTTTGTTTTCTCTGGCTTTTTTTCTTTTCAGCAATTTGAATATGACATGCATGAATGTGATTTTTCTATAAGTTTCTATATTACACTTGTATTTTATTGACCTTCTTTGGTCTGTTGGTTTATAGTTTTTATCTAGTGTAGAAACATTTCAGTTATTATCTCTCCATATTTGTTTTACTTTTGTCATTCCATTTTCAGGAATTTTAGTACAGTTGGTGTTGTCCCAGTTTGCTGAGTCTCTGTTCAGTTTCTTTTTTTCCCCTACTATGTGCTTCATTTTGGATATACTCTTGCTGTATATTGACAGACATTGATTTTTTTCCTTCTCTACTACCTCATCTATTGTTAATTTCTTTTAGTTCGTACATTGTTTCTAGAAATTTCAGTAGATCTTATTTTTACATGATTTATATCTTTTTATTGTATCATGTTTATCTTTATTTTCTTGAGCACCTTTTAAAAATTTATAATAGTTTGTTAAAAGTTATTTTTTCCGTATTTTACCATCTGTCATTTCTAAGTGCATTTCTATTGATTGATTGATTTGGCTATGGGTTATACTTTTCTATTCCTTTGCATAGCTGTTAATAGTTGACTACGCATTGTGAATTATATGATTTTGATGGTAGTTTTTTAAACATTTTTCTTTAAAGAATGTAGGGTATTTTCTGCCTTGTAGTTATGTTACTTGAAGTTTAACCTTATCCTGTCTGAGGCTTGCTCTTCACCTTTTTATAGGTGGCCCTGAGGAGCTTCTCTTCTAGGGACAGTTTTACTATTAAGAGGTATCTCTTTGTGCATTGGTCTCAATGCCCCCTGAATTACAGGTTCTTCTCATTCTGGCTCATATGAACTGTACCTAGGAATTGTGTGGCTTCCTACTTTCCAGTGGTCCTTCCTTAGTGTCAGAGATAAGCATATCCATATTCTGCAAAGGACATGAGAAGGTTTCTCTGCAGCTACTTAAACTTCTCTTGTTCTGTATAGCTCCCCCCTCCCTAGTACTCTGCCCCACAAATTCTGGTGGCCTCAGCCTCTCCTAACTTTGATTTTTTTCTTCTCAATTCGGTGAATCACTGGACTCTTTGATTCCTTACCTGAGCTATAGCCTGCAAACTCCTTGAGAGCATGATCTGGAGCAACCCGAAGGCTTACCTCCTTCTCTCCAGGATCACGGTCTCTGTTGTTCAAGGTCTGAAAATTATTGTTTTATATATTTTCTGGTTGACTGTGTTTAAATCCTATTACAATAAGTTTCTCATAAGCAGAAGTGAAAGTCAATTGTAGGTTGTTTCAATTTTAATTTTTTGTTTATCAGGTGAGGCTGGACGTTAAATATATATATATACACACACACATTATTGGCCTGCAAGTCGCCTTCTGTGAGTTGCTTGTTTATAATTCTTATAGACTTTTTTCTGTTAATTTTTCTTCCTAGCACTTGAAGCTCCTTCCTGGGTTTGCAGAATTTCCTATCGTTTGCATCTTGATATGAAGCAATAATAACAATGGCATCCATTGTCAAGGGCTGTGGAAGATAAGGTGCAGTTTTAGTGTCTAGTGTCCAGGAATGTTTGCTGTGTACCCTATAGTATCCAGAGGACCCATGTTATTGCTCAGCCTTTCTGGGAATTAGGGAAGCTGCCCAGGGGATGTGTGCTAAATTCACTTTATTCTCAAATCAGCAAGAGTTGGTTGATATTACTTGCAACTAAGAATATCCGCTAGTTAATATATTATACTAATTTTTTCTATTGACTTGTCTTCCTATTGAATTTTAGAAATTTTTATATACATTCTTTTATCTTTTCTGTCACTCCTCCCTGGTGAATGCTTATTTTTTCAACTTTTTTGATGCTGTATTTTAATTGAATATTCATATTTATCAATATTTTCTTCTACAGGTTGACCTTTTGTAATTGAATAATTCGTCCTACCATTAGATAATAAAAAGTCTTTTTTAAAAAAATATTTTGATCTTTGATCTGATTCTACTATGGGGTAGGAATAAACTCTTTTTTTCTGACCAGTTGTGCCACCCCATTTATTTTAGTACTCTTCTCACTAATCTTCAGTGCCACCACTCTTACGGCAAGTGCCCCATGTGATTGAGTTTGGTTTTGAATCCTTGTTCTCTTTTTTTGAACTATTTGTCTATCCTGGCACCAATGCACACAGTTTTGATTATCTTAGCTTATAACAACTATTGGTGTTTAGTAGGGTAAATGGCCCCAATCTGTTCTTCTTTTCCAGAATTGTCTTTGCTATCCTGAGAACTGTAGTCTCTAGTTTGTCTATACAAAGATGTATATACACACGTAAGCATCCTGCTCCAATTTAATTGCATTTGAATTAAATCTGTGTGTTAATTTGAGGGATCCTTGCATTATGATGAAATTGAGTTTTCTCATATAAGAATACAAGTTCTTTGTTCTATCTTTTGTGCCCTTCAGTATAATTTTTAAATTTTCACTATATGTTTCGTTCAATTATTTCTGATTTCTAGTGACGTTTTATTACTACTGTGAATGGTATAATTTCTTCTGTTGTGATATCTGGTTGGTTACCACAGATATATGGAAAGTCCTTAATTTATTGATTCTTGTATAAGATATCCTGCCAGACTCTCTTATTTCTAATAAAGGGTGAATACCCCTTATCCAAAATGCTTGGGACCAGAAGTGTTTCAGGTTTTGGATTTTTTTTGGATTGTTTGCATGTACATAATGAGATATCTTGGTATTGGGAGCCAAAAATAAACATGAAATTTATCTATGTTTCATATATGCTTTACACACGTAGCTTGCAGGTAATATCATACAGTATTTTAAGTAATTTTGTTTATGGAAAAAATTGTGTTAAATACTTAGGTATGGAATTTTCTACTCTGTGGCATCATGTTGGTGCTCACAAATTGCAAAATTGGGAACATTTCAGATTTTTAGTTTTTAGATTAGGAATGCTCAACCTGTAGTTTGACTGCAGAATTTATTTAATTTTCTATCTAGATAATTATAATATTGTAAAATAACAATTTACTTGATTAGCTTCCAATCCTTATGCTTTTATTTCTTCTTTTCTTTATTGTCTAGGCTCTGTATTTTATACAGTATTAGATAAGAGTAGTGATAGCAGGCATTCTTGTATTTTCTTTAAAATAATGAGACAATGTCTAAAATTTACCATTAAGTATAATGCCAGTTTTGGATAGATAAACTTTAAGTTAAAGAAGTTTCCTTCTATTTATAGTTTGATTGACTGTTGGGTTTCAAATGAGTTTCCTTTATATGTTCAGATATAATATAATTTGTTCTTTGTTTGTTAACATTCGTTAATATGCTAATTTATGTGATAGTTTTTTCTGATACTATACATACTTTGAATTCTTGTGATAAATCCAACTTAGTTCAGATGCATTTCTTTCCACTGCACCATTTAGTTGTTAGGTTGGTGCAAAAGTAATTGCGGTTTTTGTCATTGAAAGTAATGGCAAATGTCATTTTATTTAGGAATTTTGCGTCTATATTCATTACTGGGTTTGGTTTGTAATTTTTTTTAACATGTATTTTACATGTTTTATTTTTATATTAGGATTTTACTAACCTTGTAATATAAATGAGGCAACTTTAATAAAAAAATTTAAAACCGTTTGCATGAAAAAGATATTTTTGTTCATTGAAAGTCTGATAAAATCCCATCTGGAAACCTGTTTGGGCCCAGATGCTTTTTCCTTTTCGGAGTGAGATTTTTGATTATTGGTTTGACTTTTTAAATGGTTATTATACTATTTAGGCTTTCTACATCTTCTGAGGTAAATTTTCATAACTTATAATTCTCTTATAAAAGTTTTCATCTCATCAGGTTTTTCTAAAGTTTCTCATAGTATTTGCTTATTACCTTTAAAAATTAGATTTGCATTTGTAGCCTTGCCTTTTTTCATTTTTAATGTTATTTGTGCATTTACTCTCCTTTGATTGGTAGTGAAAGAGGGTTGTATATTTTTAATTTTTTTTTTTAGAATATTGGATTTTGCTGATTGTTTTATTCTTTAACCTTATTTTCTATTATTATATTTTTCTTTATGATTTACTCCTTTTACTTTCTCCAGAGAAAGTTTCCTCAGTTTTTCTTTGTTTGGCCTCTATGATTTAATACGAAAGTAATTTATATTAGCTTTTTTTTCCTGTCTTTTTTGTAAACACATTTAAGACTATAGATTTCCCTCTATCTAAACACTCATTTAGCTATTTCACATTAGTTTTGATATGTTGCCCCTTTGCTGATATTTCTTAATATTTTAATTTATAAAATTAATTCATATGTTATAAATGTTCACAATTTCTATTAGATTTCCTTTTTAACACACATTCAGGAACACATTTTTTCATTTCCATAGTGCTTGTTTACTATATTTTTTATTGATTTTGTAATATGCTATGTCACCGAATTTCTAAATCAAAATATTTAAGGCTGCCATGGTTTGAGAAACAGTACTCTGGGTGCTCAATACTGAGGTAAGAGAAATTTTTTTCCCTTGGATTCTTATCTGAAGAGTCTGTGCTGTAAAATTAACAAAGTAATTAGGAAGAATCATGTAAGAAACCAAGACTTTTCCTTGGGATGATTCATATTACATTCTTCAACAAAGCCAAAAACAATTTTCTATATAGCTTAACATATTGCTAACTTATGAATTATAAATAATATAAGAAGTTAAAATGAGACTTTCATAACACAGTATTCTTTATTCAAGAAATAGACTCTGAAATGCAGAAGACTGTATTCTGTAGATCCCAATGCATAGGTTCTGCAGGTTGTATATATCTAGGATTTACTTGAAGAGTACTTTCTTGAATAACATGGCAATAAGGAACAGGGGAACTGCTCAAAAGTCAACTCCCCGAGGATAATCCTAGAAGAAGGATCATCTTTGCTCTGTTTCTTTTTTCAAAACAGGGGGGAAAGAGATTATTATTATAGGAGATAAAGGTGAGGTGTTTGGAAAACAGGAGAAGTAGGTGAAAATTACCCTCATGGAGCTTGGTTTTTCTCATTAAGGCTCCAGCTTTCCTTCTGTGTAATGTTTTCTATTTGATCAGTTTTTTTTCTCCCTTTGTTAAGTAAAAGATTATGAGGGAAGTGACCCTGAGGCAGAAGACCTGAATTTCAGGGAGACTTTGCCTTCATCAAGTCAGAAAAGCACACGTAGATCAAAGGTAAGACTAGGATCTCTAGTAATTTTGGCTAATACCTAAATTGCTGACTATGCTCTCTGGGAAACAGATATATATTTTGTTCTCACCAAAATGATATCTTAAGTCTTCGTCACTGTATTGTTGACAATGACCAAAATAGGAATTTGAAAGAGTGAAACTTTTTGCAAAGTTTCTAATGAATTGCATTTTGTAATGAAAATTCCTTTCAGTGCTACTCTGGAAATTTTACTGGCACTTGTTTTGTCTTTCTAATGAAGATACAAAATAAATTCCACATGAAGTATGAAGCACCTTTAGATGTATTGATTGTGGACTTTTTCATTGTTTGAGATAGCATGATTGGGAGTCTCCCAACTATGGAAAAGTAGAGGGCTGTGAAAAGTCTGTGACAAAACCTCTTACTTCCACACATTCCCCCATTTATGGAGATAGTGCTAGGCTTAGAGCACAAAAAAAGGGAAATGAATTTTAGTCTGCTGGGTGCTTTGCATTTTTTTTCTCTTACCTAGTCAACTGGAGCTTTGGAACTGCCATGATGATGCTGGCCTTGTGCCTCCTTCCTGTAAGTTAGAGCAGTAATAGGGATAAAGTCAGTACATAGACCAAATACTGCTACCACTTCCCCTGTTCAGTTGCCACCTGCACCCCAAGTGAGCAGGAGTGAAGCTTTTAAAAATGACATTGTAACTTGGTTATTATCTCCTGTGCATTCTCTGTTATACTTAAGATGGCCACATCAGGGCTACCATCACATCTTTGGCTGGGATTCTCTGGCTGTTAGTGCTGTGTTGGGCTCTCAGCTCACTTTCGATACTTTTCTCTGATCAGAGTGGTTTTCTCTTTGAAGCAGAGATGATTTGAAAGCTTCACAGAATGGCCCAAGTAGATCCTTTGTATAGTTTTATTTGACTTCTTCTAGAACTGAGCATATTTTGTGATTTTGTTTATATTTTTACTTTTGGGTATTTTTTTTCTTGCCAAATTATAGCTTGGCCTATCTGGGATGAATTCTGATATGCTTTAAACTTTAAAGCTATATAATATTAGTGGATAATAACATTTAATGCATAAAGATACCACTTATTTCCAATTTAAGTTTAAAAATTTATATAACTTAATTTCAGTAATAATCCCAAAGTTATTTTTGTGTGTGAATGAGATTTGATCAGCCAATTCATAAGATGTGCTTGAGAAAATAGAAGATGAAGTATGGCAAGACAGTATCAGAGAAGAAAGGAAGGAAATGTATGTATATGGTGGTTGAGGCACTGGCACTGCAAGTTATCAAGACTGAAGTCTCTCTAGTGCAAACTTGGGCAGTACAACGTGGAGAAATACTTAGAATTAGGAGATTAGATGGTGCAAGTACTAAAGATAAATATAGTGGCAGGAATTTTATATTCACAGTAAACAAAACATGGTAAACACTTATAAGAATCCCTTCTAGGCTGAAATGATTATTTTTTCTCAAATGAAGCTTTTAAAAAATTTAGTTTTGAAAAATCATTTGAGCAATTCAATATAAATAACTTCTATTTGCATAGTATTCTATACTTTTGATAGATTGGAAAATATTTAATACAGAGATATACAATTAAGTGATTTTCTAGGAGCGGACATTATACTATGTGATTGTGGTTATAATTCCATTACTGCAGATCCTTTTGTTCTTCTTTTAAGTATCTGTAGAAATCATATTTCTTTTAAACCATATTTTTCTAAAACCAGGGCTATAATTTGTTTCCTTTCTTATGTCTGTAGGTTTTTGAAAATAAAGTTAACTCAGAGAAGGTAAAACTTTCTCTTCAGAATTTCTCACATAATTCTCATGAGGATTTTTCTGAAGCACCTTCAGAAAGGTATAACTAATATGCTTATTTAGTGAGTTTTCTGTTTATGTTACTTATATTCATAGCTAGCCCTCTGCATGGAGACTGTGAATAATGGCCCTCAAATGTTTAATTTTTCAAGATACAGCTTTTTATAAACCTGATTTAGCTTTATTAGAAATATGTTTACGATCTCATAAGTGTGGTAATTAACATAAGAGAAAAGTATTCTTGAAAGATTTGATTTCTCTATCCTTCAGTAGTTACACAACTCCAAAGCTTTTGCAAATATGCTTGGAGCTTTTGAGGTGGTCAGAGTACTTGAGGTAGCATGAAGCTCTGGGTACATCACTAAATTTTATTAGAAATTTGATCTGTTTTCAGAAAGAAAATTATGCACTATAAACAATAGTATTGTTAGTATGGTGAATTTCTGGTAGCACATATATATGTATATGTATATGTGTGTGTATATATATATATATATATTTAAATTTATTTATTATACTTTAAGTTCTGGAGTACATGTGCAGATCTTGCAAGATTGTTACATAGGTGTACACGTGCCATGTGGTGGTTTGCTGCATCCATTGCCCCGTCATCTACATTAGGTATTTCTCCTAGTGCTATCCCTCCCCAATCTCCCAATCCTCTGCTGTTCCTCCCCTAGACCCCCACCCCCTAGGCCCCAGCATGTGATGTCCCCCTTCCTGTATCTGTGTGTTCTCATTGTTCAACACCCACTTATGAGTGAGAGCATGCTGTGTTTGGTTTTCTGTTTTGTGTTGGTTTGCTGAGAATGATGGTTTCCAGTTTCATCCATGTCCCTGCAAAGGACATGAACTCATCCCTTTTTATGGCTGCATAGTATTCCATGATATATATGTGCCCCATTTTCTTTATCCAGTCTGTCTTTGATGGATATTTGGGTTGGTTCCCAGTCTTTGCTATTGTGAACAGTGCCACAATAAACATATGTGTGCATGTGTCTTTATAATAGAATGATTTATAATCCTTTGGATATAGACCCAGTAATGGGATTGCTGGGTCAATGGTATTTCTAGTTCTAGATCCTTGAGGAATCACCACACTGTCTTCCACAATGGTTGAACTAATTTACACTCCCACCAACAATGTAAAAGCATTCCTGTTTCTCTACATCCTCTCTAGGATCTGTTGTCTCCTGATTTTTTAATGATCCCCATTCTAAATGGTGTGGGGTGATATCTCAGTGTGGTTTTGATTTGCATTTCTTTAATGACCAGTGATAAGCTTTTTTTCATATGTTTGTTGGCTACATAAAAGTCTTCTTTTGAAAAGTGTCTGTCCATATCCTTTGCCTACTTTTTGGTGGGGTTGTTTGTTAAGTTCTTTGTAGATTCTGGATATTAGCCCTTTGTCAGATGGGTAGAATGCAAAATTTTTTTTCCCATTCTGTTGGTTGCTGGTTCACTCTATTGGTAATTTCTCTTCCTGTGCAGAAGTTCTCAAGTTTAATTAGATCCCATTTGTTTATTTTGGCTTTTGTTGCCATTGCTTTTGGTGTTTCAGTTATAAAGTCCTTGCCCATGCCTATGTCCTGAATGGTATTGCCTAGGTTTTCTTCTAGAGTTTTTATAGTGTTAGGTCTCATGTTTAAATCTTTAATCCACATATATTTTAAAAATTTAAAGTACCTGAAGAACAGCAAATTTAAGAAAATGAAAGAAATCTAATTTTTCATGCTAATAAAATATTCAAATTTAGGTGTTATAAGCAAAAACATCAGATGAGGAAACATTTTATTAAGCCATATTTCCTTGGAGATTTATCAGTAATATTAGCTATACTCACTGGAATAGCAATATATAAGAATGTGTATATTCTTTATATTGTGTTTTTGTATGTGTATATGTATCAAATTAGTATGTACAACTTTAATTTTTTTTATTTAATGAAGTGCATTAAATAAACAAGTAAGTAATAGTAATTCCAAAGGCATTTTGAGATTCTGTGATATACTCAGCACTGTACACAAATACAACCTACTACATATTTCTTGCTCTTTAGTTCACAGTTTAATTAGGAAAACAGATATATAAAAGTCAAATTGAAGTACAATGTAGTAAATATTATTTTAGAGTTAAAATCCAAAGATTGTGGGTACAGAAGACTGAGAACTATGCATGAGGGAAGTTTCTCACAAGCTTCTTTGAAGAAGATATTTTAGTTGAATTTGGGATTTAATTAAATAGCAGGTGAAAAGGAGAAGAGCATTTCAGGTAAGAGGAGGAAGTTTGAGCAAGGGTAAGGAGTTGTGAAAATATCTTACTAATGGGGAGAAATATCAGGTGCCAAGAGTTGTAGGGCATGTGTGCCCTACCCTAAACTTATGTGTTGGATAAGGGGCCTTGATTTATCCTGATATTGGTTGGGCATGTATAATTGTGTATTTTAGGAAGAATTTTCTCTAAACATTGAAGATTAGATGCGTCAGTCAAATTAGGATTTTGCTAGGTAGGGCTGCAAATGAAAGTACAACAAGAGCCAAGTAGATAGCATTAGCGAGTCAGTTGACTATGGAGAGGTTGGAAAGGAAACAGAACGTGGGTATGGGTTAGCATTTGAAAAATCTGTTCACAATTAGTAGCTAGACAGAGTTTAAATCATTTCCTATTTTTAAGATAGAGAAAATTGAGTATTTTTATGATATGAAAGAATTTGTAGATAGGGAGAGATTAATAGTATATTTAAGAAAATATAAGTTATAGTAAAGTACCTCAGAGGAGGTGGAAGGAATGGGATTAAGAACATAGAAGGATGAATTTTGAACAGGCAGAAAGTAAGGAATATCAAAGATATTGATGCATCTAAGTAAACGTTTAAAAAGATAATGAAAGAATTTCTATTTTCTGGCTTGCATTTTCTAGAAGAAGCTACATTTTTACTAAGGCAGAGTATTAAAATAAGGACTATGAGAGGATGGTGGCTTGGAATTAGCTGCCATGGAAGAGTGATACAGGAAAACAACCAGGGGCATGCTGGTGTTTTCCAAATGGATCTCTGCCGATATTAGAAAGCCCGGCGACTCCAGTGCTTCCCTCCCACAGCCTAGGTAAAGGAGGGGAGAAGATAAGGTGAATGGATCTGAGGTGGATCCATCCATAGAAGCTAAGGTGGATGGATCTGAGGGGACTAGTTTGCAAGGTAAAGGTAATGGAGAAGATGGAGTTTATGATCAGACATTGGGATTTTGGAATTATCTCAGAAGTGGGCCAGTTTCAGGTGATGACAATGGGAGTGGATGGCTGAATTGAAATGGAAGTGAATGTCAATTAAATAATCAATAAAGATGATTAGAAAGTATTTCTTAAATGTACTATTCTTTGAAACCATGGGCAAATATATACATTTCTTTTCTAGTGACAGCAATCCTAGCATGTGGACAGCCAGAGGCCGCCTCAGAAGAGACAGGTGGAGCAGTGAGGATGAGGAGCGTGCAGGGCCCTCACAGGCTGTCTCCCCTTTGCCTTCTGGTATGATATCATCCTATTTGTAGTAGCAAGTTCTTGAAGAGGCTCTATTATATTAGATATTTCTAATACAACTGAAAGAAAGAGCTAGGAAAAACTTCAAAAAATGGGAATATATGGTTTTCTAGGAATTTGTTTTAAAAATTAAAAAATGCCCACACTCCATATTCAAAATGGTAAATTTCTGCCCTTTCTTCAAGTATTTTAATGTATTAAATAGATTAGTTTCATAAAATCCATTTTTTTTAAAAGCTAGGTATTTTATAGATTTGAAAAATAACCTGCTAATTTCTTTTTTAAAAATTTGTTGTACAATATATGCTTTATAAGTAAAATAATAACATTTTTGGATTATTAATTATGTTTATAATGGGAAAAAAATAAATGTCTAGTAAATTATAACACTGAAGAATATTTCAGAACTTTTTGTGTATACGTTTTTACATGTATATAAATATAAAGGTAATTAGAACTATGAATATATACCTAATCTATATGTGTATGTATATATATTCATAAAATTTGTGTTTGTAAACTTGGGGGATCACATGCACACTTCAGAAACCTTGGAGTTGGAGAGGATCTTAGAGGCCATCCATAACCAACATCCCATTAAATGTTGAAAACATCTCTAATGACTTCATATGAAAAATATCAAACCCAATTAAGACAATATCACATTATGCAATTATCAAAATGCAGATCTTATACAAAAATAGTTTATAAGAACATGCCTTTATAAAATGAGACATAGTTTTTAATTAATTAAAACGTGCTTAATTAAACTGAGGCATACACTAAAATTCATCCTTTTAGCATATGGTTCTATGAGGTTTGACTAAGGTTTACCACTACAATCAAGGTATAGTTCATTTCTATCTCCCATAAATTTCTCTTGTAACTCTTTGTAGTCAACTCTTAACCCAGTGCCTGCCAACCAGCAATCTGTTTTCATTCTCTTTTGACTTTTTCAAGGTGTTATATAAATGGGACCATAAATATGTAGACTTTTGAGTCCAACTTCTTAGCATAATTCTTTTGATGTTCATCTGTGTCATTGCATTTATCAGTATTTAATTTCTTTTTTATTGAATAGTATTCCATTCACCAGTTGAAGGACACTGGGTCGTTTCCAGATTTTGGCAATTATGGATAAAAGTACTACAGATAATCACAAACTTTGTGTAAACATAAGTTTCCATTACTTTAAGGTAAATACCTAGGAGTGGGATTTCTGGGTCATAAATGTGTAACAGACAAACTGTATTCCAAAGATGCTGTACTAATATTGTTGGTGGCTTTTTACTTTTTTTTTCTCCTACTGTTTTTACTCTTTTTATTTCAGTTAGGTAATTTCTGTCAACCTGTTTTCAAGTTTACTGATTCCTTTCTTGGTCATGTTGAGTCTACTAATGAACCCATTGAAAGCATATAGTGTTTTTTATGTACAACATTTCCATTTGACATCTTCCTACAGATTCTGTCTCTGTTGCTAATGCATTTTGTCTGAATTTTTCATGAGAGCTTAAACATGTTAATGATAGTTATTTAAAATTCCCTCTTGGATAACTCTGACAGATGGGTTGTTGCTATTTTTTCCGTGATTGCCTTGCTTTTTGACACTGGTTTCTGTTGTTGCAGCTGCTGCATCTTCCTTATGTGTCTATGTATTTGATTGAGTGTTGGTACTGGATGCAGAATAAAAGAGACTGAAGTAAATAGAATTTATGCCTGGAAATAGTCATGCCTATTCCTCTGCTATGCCATTTAAGACACGAGCTGGATTTTGGTTTTGTGTTGCTGTCATTTGGCTTAGACTTAGAATTGGCTTAGAATTCCTTAAGATTTAACTTGTGTGCAGGGTGGCAGCTGGGATGCTAAAGAGGTTTTTTTTTTTTGGCCTTTCTATTTCATCCTCAGCTTTAGGCCTATCCTTGAGAAGGGCTCTCTCTCCTCTTGCCCATCTTCCAGCAGTAGACTGGTGTTTGCTTGCCTCAGGAAGAAGGGCCAAGTCATTCTCTGTTATCCTGTTCCATTCTCAGCCTTAGGCAGGTCCTCTGTCCCTGTCCTCAGTGATGGTCTTGGTCAGTGGTACCACCCCTTCTCATGGTATCCAGACTCTGCCTGATACCTTTGGCAAGTCTACAGTTGAGAAGGTTTCCTTCTTCACTTAGTGTAGTGATAGGAGGTTTGTAACAATGATGACATCAAATCCTGGGCTCAAGACTGCTTTCTGCACCTTCTCCGGGAATAGAGGGATTTTGTTTGCTCTTTTCCCAACTGCAGTGGGTCTGCACTTATACATAGCAGGGATTGTTGCTCCTCCTCCTTCAGTGTAAGACTTTTGTCCTGGGGGAAAGAGGTCTAAGTGGGGCTTTATGCATTTTCTACCATGACAGTAGCTCCCCTCCTTCAGCCTTACCCTTCTAAGGGACTGGTTCTTCCCCTCTCCTGCTCAGCTCTCAGTCTTTCTTATGAGCAGCTGTTGGAGGTCTGTGAATTTGAGTCTGCAAACGTGTGCAGGTTCTCTTTGTGCCTATAGCTTTATGCTGTTCTGTACTGTCACACTGGCTCACATCCAGCCATCAGCAGTGCATTACATTGTATGCCTGAATACTTCTTTCCCATTTGTATAGTGCCTGGTATGTTTCTCCCATGAACAGCCACAGGGAGCCAGTGTTCGTGTCCTGTCACTCCTTAGGAGAGTTCTTTCCTTAGATTTCAAACTACTTGGTTGACCTGCAATCTCAGCTCTCTGATGGGTTCAATAAAATTTTGATTTAGTATTTTTATCAACTTGTATATATTGTTATTGTTAGGGTGTGAGTGATGCTCATACCAGCTTTCTATATTTAGGCAGATGTGGAATTTTGAATATAAATATATTTTTAAAATAAAATACACATTCCTTTGCAAACAGAGACTACCATGTCTTAGCTGTTAGAGTAAGGCCAGTTCCTAGGGAAAAGTAGATAGACACTGCTTTTTTCTTTCTCAGTACCCTCCTTTTCAGTTTCAGTTTAGGACTATGGTTAGGCTCCTCCTGGGATCTCTTACTAAGGCCTATGCTGACAAGGGATTAATGCCTAGAAAATATAAATAACTGCATATTTATAAGTAAAAGATAACCAAATAGAAAAATTGGCAAAATACATTAACAGGCATTTCACAGAAGAGAAAATGTGAAAAAGTGATTTAACCTAATTTTGAATCAGGGGACTGAAAATTAAATCATGGTGAAATAATAATTTACATTGACTAGATTGTTTTCATTTTTTAAAATGTGATAATAGTTGATATTGGTGAGTATGTGGCTTGATGGAAACCATTTTGGAAAATAATTTGGTATTTTTTTTAGTGTGTACATACCTTATGTCCTAGCAATTTCCTTCCTGGTTATTTAGCTTAGAGAAACTCTTGCCCTTTTGTACCAGAAGACATATGCAAGAATGTCCATACCGGGCTTGTTTATAATAGACTTCAACTGCAAGCAACTCAGATATCTGTCAACACTAGCATTTATGAATTAGATATTGTATTTTGTATAATGTGAAGATGAATAAACTCAGATGCAGTCTCAGCAAAAAAGTCAAGATTTAAAACAAAATAATTTATATAAATTTGCAAAATATGCAAAACAGCATAAAGGGTAAATAAAACAAACAAAAGGAATGATAGCACAATTCAGAATAGTTACTCCCTGAGGGAGGAGGACAAAGAATGAATTCTGGAAGGGGCCACAGGAGCATCGGGAGAAAGGCTAATGTTCTGTTTTAAATTGGGTATGTATTGTTCTTTTTCTTAAAGATATTTCACTTAACGATTATTTGATACCTATTTAGTATTTAATAAAAAATTTAAAAGCCAAAATTAAAATTAAATTATAAAGATAAAATATACGAATAGTTTAATGAAAATCAATATAGGATAATATAGAGAAAAAGTTAATAATTTGCTCCCATCATCTTTAATCCTGATTCAAAGGCAACCAATATTAATAGTTTATGTATGAATACACAAGGATATAAAAACATTTTCTGTTTTAACTTTAAATAAAAATTGATGTGTGCTTTACAACTCTACAATTACTCTACAACCTTAGTTTTTTTAAACTTAAACTATATCATGTACATAAAGACATATTCTAACATAGGATTAATAGTTGTCTAATATTTCATTGTGTGGAAATACCATAGCATAGTCACCCATTCTCCAATTGACTTTTTCTGCAATATATATTTTTACATGTACTTCCTATGTACTGGTACTTTGATTTTGGTTAGATTCCCTAAAGTAGGATTGCTAAGTCAAAGTTTATGTTCATTTTATATTTTAATGGACAATACCAGATTCCTTTCCAAAAGCTTAGAGAAATTTATTGTTACCCTAAGGTGTTTGGGGTGGTTCAATTTTCTCACTTTCCTGTTATCATTAGATAACCCATTTTCCAATTTTTGCTAATCTGATGGATGAAAAATAGCATCTCCTTATTATTTAGATTTTCATTGTCTTGATTGCTAGTAGGATCGAGTATCTTTTTTTTTTTTTTTTGAGTCAGAGTCTTGCTCTGTTGCCCAGGCTGGAGTGCAATAGCGCAATGTTGGCTCATTGCAACCCCCGCCTCCTGGGTTTAAACAACTCTCCTGCCTCAGCATCTTGAGTAGCTGGGGCTACAGGCACATGCCATCATGCCTGGCTAAATTTTGTATTTTTAGTAGAGATGGAGTTTCACTGTGTTGGCCAGGCTGGTCTCAAACTCCTGACCTCATGATCCAACCGCCTTGGCCTCCCAAAGTGCTGGGATTACAGGCGTGAACCATCATGCCTAGCCAGGATCAAGTATCTTAATATGTGTTTATTAACGTCCTCTTAGATTTGCATATTTATAAACTTTGTTCATTCTTTTTCTTTTCTTATTAATTTGTAGGCGCTCTTCACAAGTTGGAAATCTTAAGATGTTGCCTATCTGAGAAATGTACTGTAAATTGTAACCCTCAATTCTATACTTTAAGAAAGGAGACCTTAATGAACATTCTTAATTTCTAGAATGTTTAAGAAGGTCTTCTTTACAGGAAAAACATACAAATATTCTAAATTTTCTTCAGAATTTTTATTCATTTATTTTACTTAGATCACTAATCTATCTGCAGTTTATTGCTAAATATCATAGGGGCATAGAAAACTGTATTTTCTTTCATATGACTAGGCAGTTATACCAGCACTATTCACTAAGTAAACCACATTTCCCAAATGAATTTATATATACTTTTACCACATATTAAGTTTCCAAAAATGTTTGATGTTTTGTTCTATTCTCTAAATTTTTTACTATTGACTTATTTATTCCTGTGGACATATTATATTATTCTACTTTGAGTCTAGTCATTCTAAATATATCTAGAAAGGAAAATCCTCCCTCTTAATTCTTAAAAAAGTAAACTTTTGTAGCTATTTGGGCAAGTTTTTGCTACATTGAGAATTTTAAATTATTTTGTTAATTCCTGTGTAAACTCATTTGAAATTTAGATTGAGTGACATGCCAGTTATAGTCATTCAGGTAGGATTGCGCAGTTGGGATTTTAAGTTCTTTCTTCCACATATAGAGTGAGGGGAGTCAGGCGATCAGCCACAGAGGATCTGAGCACAGAATAGCTGCTACCCCATGTTCAACTTCCAGATCTGACATGAGAGCCTCGCTTGTGCCCTATCTTAGCTGGAAACATTCAAGAAACAGAATTCTGGGGAAAGTGGTCTAGCATAGCCATGTTGACATATTTATAAAGGTATTAGAGTCCACCCTTTATCAGTCCAGCACCCATACACATCCTTCTAAATGTTACTTAATATCCAAATAAAGACAACCTTATGCTTACATCTACAGTGATAAAACTAACCTGTGTACAACTGAAAACATTCTCTCCCCTTCTCCAAAAGTGTCTCTTCCTTGTCTTGAATGACATTCTTTCTTTAAATGATTCACATTTTGTTTAATATTTTTAAAAGAAAACAAAAACATGGTATATATATAATACGCATATCAAAAAAGAAAAATTCACAACTATTATATCCCTATTTGTGCAGCTGGTCACATGGTTGTATCTGGTTTTGATCACCGCCGTCTTGCACCTGTTTGTTATTCTCTTTCATCTCAGCAAACATCTCATTTGGTTGTGGTTCCTTGTCTGATAGGTGACCCAAATATTCATTCCTGAAGGCCTAAGCCGTTAGTAGTTCTGCCTAGATTGGGTGGTTGTAGTTTTCCATTGACTTTAATCACTTTGACACACGCTAGAGGATCACCTGCAATGCAGAAATATTCTTCCTTAACCCTTAGCCCAGTTTCCCCTTAATACTTAGAATCCAGCACACTAGGCAGTGTCGTTATCCCCCTTTCCCTGATGATTCAGTAGCATATAAGGAACCCAAAATGGCCTTGTGGCATTCTCAACTTCCAGTTCAATGGATTTGTTGTTTCCCCTGATGAAGCATTCCTCAATCTGTTTAGGTCTGCTTTGATGTTTTTCATCAGTGTTTGGTTGTTTTGCAGTCTTAACATATGGATTGTATGTATGTTTTATTAGATTTATATCTAAGTATTTCATATGTTTTGGTGCTATTATAAATGGGACTTGTGAAAAATATTTTAACTTCTGTTCATTGATAGTTGATAGAAATATGATTGATTTTTGTGTATTGTCCATGTGTCCTTCAACCTTCCTAAATGCACTCATTAATTCTAGGACCTTTTAAATATATTTTTTGGAATTTTTCTATGTAGATAACTCATGTTGTTGGTAAATAAACACAGTTTTATTTTTCTACCTTTCCAATGTATATGACTTTTCTTTCTTTTTCTTTTCTTTTCTTTCTTTCTTTTTTTTTTTTTTTTTAAATTACTTATTGCATTAGCTAGGACCTTTGGTACAATGTTAAGAGGAAAGAGAATGGACATCCTTGCAAGATTCTCCATTTTATGGGGAAAGTATTCTTTTTTCATAATAAAGTATAATATTAGCTGTAGGATTTTTGTGAATGCCATTTATCAGGTTAAGGGTGCCTTCCTCTTATTCTAGTTTCCAGAAGAGTTATCATAAATGGACTTACTTTTGTTAAATGCTTTTTCCACATCTATTGAGATGATCATATCATTTTTCTTTTTTTTGCCTGTTGATATATGATGAGTTATCTTAGTTGATTTCTAAATATCTAACCTGCTTTGCATTCCTGGGATAAGCCCAACTTGGTCATGGCATATTATTGTTTTTACGTTTTACAATTTGATTTGCTAGTATTTTCCTGAAGACTTTTATATTTTCTGTTTATTTCATGACAGATATTAATCTATAATTTTCTTTTTTTGTGATTTCTTTTTCTGGTTTTAGTATCAAAGTAATGCTTCCCTTATAAAATTAGTTGGGAAGCGTTTGCTCCTCTTCAATATTCTGGAAAAGTTTGTATAAAATTGGTAGTATTGCTTCCTTAAATGTTTGGTAAAATTCGCCAGGGAGGCCAATTGGACATGAAATTTGTGATGTTGTTAAATAAATATTTGTGTTAGTTTTTAGTTTTTGGGGGGCTTCTGTAACAAAGTATCCAAGAATGGATGGTTTGGACAACAGAAAAATATTTTCTCATGGTTCTGTAAGCTAGCAGCCCAACATCAAGATGTCAGCAAGGTTGTTTTCTTCTGAGGCCTCGATTATTGGCTTGCAGATGGCTTTCTTTCCTCTGTGTCTTCACATGGTCTTCCCTCTGTGTATATCTGTGTCTTAATCTCTTCTTATAATGATACCAGTTATATTACATTAAGGGCTACTCTAATGACTTCATTTTAACTTAATCACCACTTTATAGACCCTATCTCCAAATATGCTCACATTCAGAGTTACTGAGAGTTAGGACTTAGTACATATGTATTTTGGGGGAGGGGGCACAATTCAGCCCATAACAATATTCAATTTATTTAATTGATATAGGACTATTTAGGTTGTCTTTTTTTTTTTTTTTTTTTAAATGAGCTTTGGCAGTTGGCATTTTTCAGTGAATTTGTCCCATTCATGTCAATTGTCTAACTTATGGGACTAGAGTTGTTCATAATATTCCCTTATTAACTTTTTAATGTCTATAATTCTTGATTGATCACCTCCCTTTTTTTCCATTTAGTAAAATGTGTCTTTGTTCTGTGTTTCTTGATCACTTTGGCTAGAAACTGTATCAATTTTATTGATCTTTTCCAAGAACTAGCTTTTAGTTTCACTTATTTTCTCATTGTTTTCAATTTCATTGATTCCTGCTCTTTATTATTTCCTTTTTCCTTCTTGCTTTGGATTTTATTTATTTTTTCTTAATTTATTAAGGTGGAAATTTAGATTATTGATATATTTCTTTTTCATAAATACAGCTGGTCCTCATAAATGTAGATTCTGCATCTGCAAATTCGACCAACTGTAGATCAAAGACATATGAAGAACAAAGATAACAATACAGCAAAAAATTACAAATTTTAAAAATATAGTATAAAAACTATTTACATGGTATTTATGTTGTGTTAGGTATTATAAGTAATCTAAACATGATTTAAAGTATACGAGGAGAGGATATGCTTAGATTATATGCAAATACTATGATATTTTATATGAAGGACTTGAGCATCTGAGGATTTTGGTATCTGTGGGAGATCCTGGAACCAATCCCCTGCAAATACAGAGGGACAGCAGTAGTGTAAGCATTTAATACAACAGATTTTCCTGTAAGTACTGCTTTAGTTGCATCTCATACATCTTGGGGTGTTTTTATTTTCATTCAGTTCATGTTTTCTCATTCTTAGTAGCAAAAGGTGGAACAATTTGAACAACAATCTAATGGCACAATGGATTATAGTATGAAGTATAAAATAATCATCCATGAGTTCATACTGATGTAATTAAATGATTAAATATGCTAGTAAATTAAATATGCTAGTAAATGGGAGACAAATCTCCCATGCAGAAGAATTCCTGATAAATTATGTTGACATTCAATTCTAAAGGAAGTGGATCATAATTCCTACCTCTTAAGTGTGGGTTGCACATATTGACTCTTCCAGAGAGTGCAAAGGATAACTTCCAGGGGAGTACAAAGAATAACTGCATAGTAGAGAAACCTAATGAAAACTACTGCAGCCAAGTGATCAAGATCAGCATCAACTGTCATACATCAGGTTGATAGAGTATACCCTCGATATGATGGATAAATATGGCACTCTACCTCTGTGATCTTATTCCTGAAAACCCATAAGCCCAGTCTTAATCATAAGAAAAAAAAATTAGACAAATTTTAATGGTGAGACATTGAAGAATACACCTGGCCAGTACTCTTCAAACCTATCAGGGTCATTAAAAACAAGAAAAATCTGAGAAGCCATCATAGTCAAAAGTTGCCCAAGGAGACTTGACAAGTAAATGTAATGTTTATTTTAGATGGGCCCCTGAAACAGTAAAAAGATATTAAGGAAATCTAAGAAAATCAAAATACAGCATAGATTTTAGTTAACAAAAATGTATCAATATTGGTTCAATGCTATTGAATGTACCATCCAAATGTAAAATGTTAATAATAGGTGAAACTTTGGCAGGGAATATTTAGAAATTCTATGTGCTCATTTTTTTAATATTAAACTTTTCTAAAAAATAAAATCTCATTTTTAACAAAATATCTTCCTATTTCTCTTGTGAATTCCTCTTTGATCTATGGGTTACTTAGAGGTATTTTTTTCCAAATTATTTTTATTGTGCTAAAATTTATATAACATAAAATTTACTATCTTAACAATTTTAAGTGTGCAATTCAGCATTTGTAATTATATTTTTAAAAATTTGTTTATATACTTTTGGTATCATTGCCAGATCCAATGTCTTGAAGATATTGCCATATTTTCTTGTAAGAGTTTTATAGTTTTAGCTTTTACATTTAGGTAATGGATCCATTTTGAGTTAATTTTTATATATGGCATTAGGTAAAGATCTAATTTCATTATTTTGCATGTGGACAACTTCCCAGCACCATTCGTTGTTAAGACTGTGTTTTTCCCATTAAATGGCCTTGACAGCTTTCTTGAAAATCATTGGAGTTCGTTTCTGGTCTCTCTCGTCTATTCTCTTGGCCTGTATGTCTGTCTATGCCAGTACCAGACTGTTTTGATTACTGTAGTTTTGTAGTAAGTTTTGAAATGAAGAAGTGAAGTGTGACCCTTTTTTCCACCAAGTTTTTCAGGATTGTTTTTAGCTATTTCGGGTCCTTTGAATTTCCATGTGAATTTTAGGATGAGTTTGTCTATTTCTGCAAAAGGGATCATTGAGATTTTGATAAGGATTGCACTGAATTTGTAGATCGTTTTGGGTAGTACTGATATCTTAATGATATTAAATCTTCCAAACCATGAATATGAGATGTATTTGTTTAATTTTTTTTCAGCAATGTTTTGTAGATCTCTTTGTATAAGTCTTTCCCTTCCCTTTCTTGGTTAAGTTAATTTCAAAGTATTTTATTTATTTTCTTATGTTATTGTAAATGAAATTCTTTTCTTAATTTCATTTTCAGATTGTTCATGTGAATGTATATAAATGCAATGCATTTTTGTGTTTGACTTTGTATTCTGCTACTTTACTGAATTTATTTCTTAACTGTGTTTATGTGTATGTATGTGTAAAAAATCCAATAATCTTTAGGATTTATACATATATATCATATCATTTGTAAACAGAGATGTTTACTTTTTGCTTTCCAATTTGGATGCCTTTTATTTCTTTTTCTTCCTAATTTCTCTGACTAGGACTTCCAGCATTGTGTTAAATAAAAGTGGTGAAAGTGGCGTCTATGCCTTGCTTCTGATCTTAGGGGAAAAGCTTTTACTCTTTCAACATTGAGTATGTTTGCTATTGGTTTTCCATATATAAACTTTATTATGTTTAGGTGTCTTTCTTATATTCCTAGTTTGTTGAATTTGTTTTCTATAAAAAAATAGGCTGGGCATAGTGGCTCATGCTTGTAATCCCAACACTTTGGGAGACTCAGGTGGGCAGATCACCTGAGGTCAGGAGTTTAAGACCAGCCTGGCCAACATGGTGAAAGCCTGTCTCTACTAAAAAGAAAAAAATAAACAAACAGCAAGTGCCGGGTATGGTAGCAGGTGCCTATAATCCCAGCTACTTGGGAGGCTGAGGCAGGAGAATCACCTGAACCCAGGAGCCAGAGGTTGTGGTGACCCAAAATAGCACCACTGCACTCAAGCCTGGGTGACAGAGTGAAACTCTGTCTCAAAAAAAAGAATATGTCCTTGAAAGGATGTTGAATTTTGTCAAATACTTTTTCTCCATCAATTGAGATAATCGTGGGGGTTTCTTCCCCCCTTTCATTCTGTTAACATATTGTATTACCTTGATTTTTATATGTTAAACCATCCTTGCATTCCTGTAATAAATCCCATATAGTCATGTGTATGATCTTTTCAATATGCTACTTAATATTTGGTTTGCTGCTACTCAATATTTGGTTTGCTGGTATTTTGTTGAGGATTTTTACAGTAACATTTAAGAGGGATATTGACCTTTAATTTTCTTTTCTTGTAGGTCATTGTTTGGCTTTGATATCAGGTTAGTGCTGGCCTCTTAGAGTGAGTTGGGGAGTGTTCCCTACTCTTTAAACTTTTTGAACAGTTTGAGAAGTATTGGTGTTAGTTCTTTTTTAAATGTTTAGTAGAATTTACCAGTGAAGCCATCGGGTCCAGGGATTACTTTTTTTGGATAGTTTTGATAACATATTCAATCACCTTACTAGTTACGGGTCTATTCAGATTTTCTATTTCTTTGTGATTTGGTCTTGGTGGAGTTGGTGTTTCCATGAATTTGTCTATTTCATTGAAGTTATCCAGTTTTTTTTTTTTTTTTGATAGTGATATCCTCATTTTTATTCCTGATTTTAGTAATATGAGTCTTTTCTCTTTTTATCTTAGTTTATCTAATTAAAGGTTTCTCGGTTTGTTGATACCTTTGAAGAACTTGCTTTTGGTTTCATTGATTTTTCTTTTTTATATATTTTATATTCTGATATCTGTTCTAATCTTTATTATTTCCTTCCTTTTGTTAGCTTTAGCTTTAGCTTGTTCTTTTTTTTTGTAGTTCCTTACGTTATAAAGCTAGTTTGTTTATTCAAGGTCTTTTTTCATGTAATCATTTTATAGCTATAAATTTCTCCCTTAAAACTGCTTTTGCTGTGTTCCATAGTTTTGAAATGTTGAGTTATGTTTTCATTCATTTCTAAATGTTTCTGATTTCCCTTGTAATTTTTTCTTTGATCCATTGGTATTTTATAACCATGTTGTTTAATTTTCACAAATTTGTAAATTTTTCAGTTTATCTTTGGATTTTTAACTTTATCTCTTATATTTGGAGAAGAAACTCTTTATGATATCAATCTTTTAAAATTGATTGATACTTAGTTTATAGCCTAATGCATGGAAGATACTCCATGTGTTCTTAAATATGTGGTCTGTTGTTACACAGAGCATCCTGTATATATCTGTTAGATATACTTGATTTATTGTATTGTTAAAGTCTTCCTTTTTCTTACCTATCTCTGTCCAGTTGTTCTATCTATTAATGAAAATGAAGTCTTTAATTATTATTGTAAAATTGTTTGTCTCTTCATTTCTGTCAGTTTTTGCTTTGTGTATTTTGATGGCTTGTTATTAGGTGCATAAATGTTTATGATTATTATATGTTCTTGCTGTATCAAACCTTTTATGAGATATAATGTCCTTCTTTTTCATTTTAAACTTTAAAATTAAAATCTATTCTGTCTTATATTAGTATAGCTCTTCATGCTCTGTATTGGTTCCTGTTTGCATGTTTTTTTTTTTTTTTTTTTTTACTTTTAACCTATTCGTGTCTTTGGATCTAAAGTGAGTCCTTTGTAGACAGTGTATAGTTGGATCATGTTTTTGTTTTTAATACATTCTGCCAATATCTCTTTCAATTGGAGAGTTTAATCCATTTACATCTAAAGTAATTACTGATAAGAAGGGACTTCTATCATTTTGCTGTTTTAAAAAAAATTTCTTGTAGCTTTTTTGTTCCTCATTTTTTTTTGTCTTACTGTTTTCTTTTGTATTTAGTTGCTTTTTGTAATGCAATATTTAAATTCTTTAAAAATTTCTTTAATGTATATTGGTTAGCTATTTTATTTGTGGTTATCATGAGTATTATATTTAACATCCTAAACTTATTCAAATTTGAATTTATGCCAGCTTAATTCAGTAAAATGAAAAAAAACTGTGCTCCTTTAACAGTTTTTGGGGGGCAAAACTGTTAAAGGAGCACAGTTTTTTAAAATTTTACTTAAGTTTTTCATTTGTTACCACAAAATTACATTTTTGTACATTTTGTGTCCTGAAACATAAAATATTTTTAATGCTTTAGTGTCTTGTATAGAAAACAAAATGTGGAGTTGCAATCTAAAGTTATAGTAATTATTTATTTTTAGACTAATAATTTAGAAAAATGTCATCTCTTAAATCATGTAGAAAAGAAAAAATGAAGTTACACATTATTGTTACTATAATGCTAGCTTTTATAATTAGTCATGTATTTTCTGAAATCTTAATTTCTTTGTGTGGACTTTTTTTATTACTTTAAAGGTGTCACTCAATTGTCTTCTGGCTTATATTGTTTTTGATGAGCTTTTGGATCTGAGGCGTGATGTCTTTCATTCATTTTGGAAAAAATTCTCAGTTATTATCTTTTTAAATGTTTCTTCTGCCCAATTATCCTTCTTTTCTATTTTGGGATTCCACTTACAGGTATAATATATTAGTCTTTTGATATTGGCTTGTAACTCTTGGATGGTCTCTTCTTCTCTGCCCCTCATCTACATTTTTTCTCTGTGTCCTAATTGGGATAATTGCTCTTGACCTATTTTGTAATTCATGAATTCTTTTCTTGCCTCTGTAAAATCTACTGATGAGCTATCAATGACATGCTTAATTTTTAAAAATATTTTGTACTTTAAGTATTTTCACTTGATTCTTTTTTATGGCTTCCATTTCTCCATTGAAATCCCCCATTTGTTTATGTATGTTGTTTACTTTTCCCACTGACTTTTCACACATTGATTATCACTATTTTTAATTCATCCCTCAACAGTTTTAACATATGTTATATCTCTTGTCTGTTTCTGTTGATTGCTTTGTTTCTTGACAACTTTTTTTCTCCTTTTCTTACTTCTGTGTGTACTGTATAATTTTTTGGTTGAAAACTGGATATCATGTAGTCTAGCGACAGAAGTAAAAATGTCTTATCTGTGGTTTCACTCTTCATAGTTTTAGTTACCTGCAGTCAACCACAGACTAAAAATGTTAAGTGGAAAATTCCACATATCAACAATAAGTTTTAAATTGCATACTCTTCTGAGTAGTGTGATGAAATCTCACACTGCCTGCTCTGTCCTGCCTGGGAGTGAATCATTCCTTTGTCCAGCATATTCACGCTATTTATGCCACCTGCCTTTTAATCAATTAGTAGTCATCTTGGTTATCAGATCTACTGTTTTGGCCTCACAGTGCTTGTATTCAAGTAATTTTTATTTTACTTAGTAATGGCCCCAAAGAGTAGTGATGCTGGCAATTTGGATATGCCAAAAGGAAGCTGTAAGGTGGTTTTGTTACATGAAAAGGTGAAAGTTCTTGACTTAATAAGGAAAGAAGGAAAATCATATGCTAAAGTTGCTTTGATCTGTGGTAAGAATTAATCTTCTATCGAAGCTTTGCTGTTGTACATCAGACTGCCAAAGTTATGGCCACAGTGCATGATAAGTGCTTACTTAAGATGGAAAAGGCATTACATTTATGGGCAGAAGACATGAACAAAAGTATGTTTCAGTTGATGGCAATAAGGTTCAGTACTATCCTTATCAGGCCTCCACTGGGGGTCTTGGTACATTGCCCCTGCAGATAAGGAGGAGCTATTGTATTTTTTATCTGTGTTCTAGAGGCTGAGGCAAATAGAAATGGACATGCATCTTTTTTTTGGTAGGCCTTCAGTGTGAGGAGCTGCATCGGTTTACTCAATAATAGAGCAGGGCTTGGGTTTGATGTTGCTGTGGTTGCCCTTAGTGCACCACCAACTTTAAATTCCTCCAGTGTTACCTTGCATATAGAGGATTTGCTTCAGTATTTACTCCACCCTCTGCTTTAGGTATTCCCATGTACATGCGCCTCAGAGAAGGTCCTCTCCATAATCTTGTCTTATTCCCAGCAGTAGAGAGCTCTTATTTATAAATTACTTTGCTTCTCAACCTGGTTTGGGGCAACATTCTCTGATGTCCTTGTTCAGCCTCAGTCTTAGGAAGGCCTCAGATGGTACCTGCTTTGTTATTCTGTCCATTCTGCAGGAGTAGGGAATATCTTATGATCTGGGTCCAGGACGCTTTTCTCTCTTCCCTACCCCAGTGTTAATGAGTCTTCACTTGTGCCTCGAGGGTGACAGGGTTTCATGCCTTTTCCCAGATTCTTATGCTTTTGGTCCATTAGGGAAATAGGAGAACACATTCTGGGCATGCTTTGTGCCATTCCTGTGGATGCTGTTTTTTTCACTCCCTAAGCTTGCCCCATAAAGGAGTTTTTCTCAAGTTCCTCACCCTGTCTCTAACTTTTCTCCTGAACCTCTGATGAGGTTCTCACTTGCATTAGCTTTTATTGTTTGTTTTTAAACCTTTCTTCTCTTCATTAATATATCTACACATGCCTTTGTCCTGTGTCAATAAGTTGATTTTCAACTGTCTGCTTTGTTTCTTGCAGAGTTTGATTATAAATTATTACTATAATTATGTACTTTTGAGCTTTATTATCTTAGGTTTACAAACTATTTTTTTTACCTTATTTTATTGTTTTCTTATCTCCTTATGAACTCTTATTTAAAATAATTTATTCTCTTATTCTTTTGACAGATGTTGCATACACAGTGAATTTTCTTTTTTAAGCTTATCTTCCATTTTAGAATAGATTTTAAAAATTATTCTGTATCCTATGTTGTATTATTATTTTTCTGTGTTTCACGTTTTATTCCATTTTGTTATGAACATGTATAACTTTGTGTATCTCTTTAATTTTGTTGATTGAGCAGGAATGAATTCTTCTTGATTTCCATTTTTATTTGGATCTGATTACCTTCCCTTATAAACTACATTTTGGAGGGCTGCATTTTGCCTGAGGACAATGATAAGTGTGCTGAACGGGTGGGGGCCAAGGAGCAGGAAGCTCAAAGGGCGTGGCATGGCTAAAATGTTAACCACGTATCATACATGCCCTTACTCAACATCAATCATACCCTTCTCCTAGTGTACCTTCCTGTATGGCCCAGGCAGAAAAATGAAAAATTACTTTTTCCAAGACCTCCTGGTAGCTTATTTGGGCTTGACCAATCATATGCACTTAGCCAAGATGTATATGTGTAGAGAGGCATCCATTTTGTTGCTATGCGTCATAGCAGGCTTGGCATTCCTGGTCCTCATCATAGCTAAGGTGATGTGTTACTAGAGCCAACAGTTACGGTAGTAACTTTCTTAATTCTCCATTGTTGCTCATGTGGTGTCATTCAGGAGCCAGTGGCTAGAAAAAATGGTCTCCAACTTTCTCAGTTTCCTCATTGTGACAAAGACAGAACTTTTCTTGGCAGACCATTATGCAGTGTTGTTCTTTGATCATGAGAGAGGCATCTTCTCTTCAGGCCCACCCAATGGTGATACCAGCACCAAATAGCTAGATCAAATCACTTTCTGTAAACTGGCTGGAATGATTCCAGGTTCTGATCAATTGCTGATGTCATCAAGAACGTAGGTTCTTTATGTTTTTCACGTTTGCTATACTTCTTCCTTTTATGGCCATAAGAGGGCAGCCTATGATAATTAGGGCCTTATGCTTCTTTACGTCTGTACAGAGGGATGAGGGTAGAAGAGAGGTTTGCTTCTCTTTTTTGCAAGACCTGCCTATTTCTATAGCTGACGCAAATCACCTACCTATTTCTGAATTATTCACTGGAAAGATCTTACTGCAGAATGATCACAAATGGCTTTAACTAACCATAGGGATAGAATCAGTGTTGGGGAGTCAATGCCAGTGTTTGTTACAGTCTTCTACATTTTCATTGTTTTTTCTCTCTGCCTTCTCCAGCTTTTGCTCTAGCAAAGGTGAAACACAGTGGGAAAGTCTAAGGGGTTTTCTGTTGGAGATCAAAGATGATCAAAATGGCTTCTACTCTTGGGGAGTTTTATCTCTCCTTCTAGCCTGCTTAGACCTCCTCTCATACTAAGGTTTGGGATATTCGTGAGAAATTTTAGGATTTCTGTGCCTGTCTGTCCCAACCAACAGCCCTCACTTTCAACCCTACAAAGAGCCTCTGGATACAGTGGCGTTCCAAGATAAGATGTGCTTCCCAGGAATGTGCAGATTGTTAGAAATTTCCATCTCTTTCTTTTTCTGTATTGTTTTTTATATATCTTTTTGCTGGTATTAACTTGAATTTTGTTCACATTATTTGGCTTTGCAAAGAGATTATGAGAACTTTACTTGAACATCTTATCTCAAAATTTTGAAACTTTTAAAATATGCTTTAACTATTGACTCCTAGATTTATTGCATTTTGGCCAGTGGAGATGATGTATAAAATTTTAGATATTTGGAAACTTGACTGTCAACATGACCTAAAAGATCATAATTTAAAAAAATAAAAGGTCCATATGTGATTTCTTTTTTTACATCATTGCCAGGGGGTTTCCTTTCTTTTTTTATTTGGTTTAAGTACATTGTTTTTAAATATTTTATATATTTTAAGGTGTGCTATTAAATATTAATAGAATGTTATTTCTAATATTGGTTACAAGTATCCGTAAATATTTATTATTCAGTCTTATTAATTACCTTGCATAGATCCTCTCCATCCTTGGTGTGTATGTGTTTGTGTTCAGTCTGTTTCAGAGTAATGAAACAAGATGTGGACTCTCTGCATCCTTACATCTCAGACTCTAGGAACTTCCAAAAGTTTGTTCCCAGGGAGGGCAAAAGTTCTCTCTTTTTCCTAATCCAAGCCTTGTACATTCTTGCCTTGGCATAACTGTCCAATTCACATTATAAAACAGAACACTTCTCAAACCACAGCATTCGTTGTGTTTGTACCACTGAACAGTTTTCTCCAAGGACAGTGGATTTTGTTTAATTTCAAGGTGTACATTGCCATGATTTTTTCAAAGGAAGCCTCTTTCAAAGTAATAGATTCTTCACACGTGGAAAAACAAACTTCCATTCACCCTTAAATGCTGAGCCTTTAAGAGAAACAGAAACAAAAATAAAATCTCCCTTCACAAATATACCAGTAACTTACAGATGTGAATTTTTCTCTTCTTTAGATACACACAAAATTGTTTCTGAAGGGGAACTAGATCAGTTGGCTCAGATTCGGCCATTAATATTCAATTTACATGAGCAGTCAGCCATCAAGGATTGTTTGAAAATGCTTGAGAAAAAAACAGCAGCATTTGCTATCATGCAGGAGGAGTTTATGGTAAATATTTTCTTAACAAAAGTCCATATGTGATTTCTTTTTTTGCATAATTGCCAGGGGGCTTCTTTTCTTTTTTTATTTGGTTTAAGTACATTGTTTTTAAATATTATATATATTTTAAGGTAATAGACGTACATGGTAAAATTTAAAAAAAAGCCAAATAGTATAAAAGGGCATAAAATAGAAAGTCTCTCTTTTTTTCTCGTGACTTTCTAGGGCCCCTTTACACTATTCATTTTGTCATGTAAACTTTTAAAGAAAATTGTTGGAATGTACTTTACATCCTTAAATTTGTTTTCCACCTAGATACAATTTCCAAATATATTATCAGCACATATAGCAGTATCTCATTTTTTTTTAAGTATTGCATGGTAGTTATATGGATAAGTACCTTGATTTCCAAAATTGAGGTACTTATAATATTTAATTTCTGAAATTAAGGTAGTTATCCATATAATTAACTACGATGCAACACTTAGAACATTGGACGTTTAGATTGTTCTGGTCTTTGCTGTTATGAACAGCAGCCATCTCTCTTCATATACTGTATGCATACCTATGTAAATGTTTTTAGAACAAATTTCTAGAAAGATAATATTAATATTTTGGGCTATCAATTGCTTGGATCTTTTCTCATCTCTTAAGTGACACATTCTTATTGATTATTTAATTGGTATTTATTTGACAACAAAAGAATATCTTTCCATATGTTTTTAAACCTTTTATGTTTTCAGTGAACTGATAGTTTCAATTCTTTGCTCCATTTTCTATTTTTTTCCTTATTGATTACTAACTCTTTAAGGAAAAAATTATCCCTTTGTGTGTCTTACATGTGTTTTTTCTGCTGTCATTTATGTTACACACAGGTGCACATGCATGTGCACAAGCATGTGTATTTACCATGAAGAAATAGCCGATTTTTAGTGGTCAGATATGGCAATCTTCTCTTTTGGCGTTCTGGATTTGGGGCTTTCTGTGCTTTTTAGGAATGCTTCTTTTACTCTGGTATTGCAATAATTGTTTCATGTTTTTGCTAGTACTTTTATGATTTTTTAAGCATTTAAATCTTTGATGTGATGCAGCTAGAATTTAATTTGATATAAGATGTTTGATAGGGACCCAGCATTGTATAGCTAACCAGTTGTCCCAAGATCCTCCTGGGATTTCTCTCAAGTGATGTAAAATGCCGCTTTTATCATATACTAGAGCCCTACATATATTTTAATTTATTTTTGGACTTTTTTTTACTGATTTTCTTATTCCTTTATTGGTATTATTCTTTTAATTAGCATAGCTTCATATTATCTTTTCACATCTAATAAGACTCATCTCCCATCATTATTCGTTTATGAAATTTTTCTCATTCTTCCCATAGATTTCTTTCATATTAATTTTAGAATTGGTTTTCATACAGACTTGATCATTTTCTCATACTACTTAAAACCTTCACATCCTCCTTGTTACCCATGGCAGTGGTTGCTAGGTTGGCTACACAAGAGTTACCCAAGAGCTTTGAAAATGTATAGATTCTCAGACTTTCTCCACAAATATTCTAAGAGAGTAAGACTAGCTATCTCCTAATTTCATTTATATATGAAACAAGATTGTTTATAGTTTTTTTGGGCTAGATCATGTGCTCTGTGTTCTTATTACAATGTTAGTCACAATTTCCCAAAGGGACGTGTATGCCTCCATTATTTCTACCCCTTCACCTTCTCTCCTCTTTCCTTCTACATACACACTGCTTTTCATATGCTAACTTCTGGTGACTCTCTAAGGCCTAGTTCAAGGGCTAATTCCCCTTTAGGAGCTTTCTTCTTGTTCTTTTTTTTTTTTTTTTCGAGATAGTTTCACTTTTGTTTCCCAGGCTGGAGTGCAATGGCATGATATCGACTGACCACAACCTCCACCTTCCAGGTTCAAGCAATTCTCTTGCCTCAGCCTCCCAAGTAGCTGGGTTTACAGGCATGCGCCACAATATCCAGCTAATTTTTTTGTATTTTTAGTAGAGATGGGGCTTCTCAATGTTGGTCAGGCTGGTCTTGAGCTCCCAACCTCAGGTGATTCCCCCACCTCAGCTTCCCAAAGTGCTGAGATTACAGGTGTGAACCCCCACGCCCAGCTAGGAGCTTTTCTTCTTGACTTTTAGGTACAATCTAGTGCTGTCATTTATACTAGTGTCTCTGTACATTGGTTACATGGTATTTAATTACATGTCCTCTAACTACTATGTTCACTCCTGAAGGACAAGGTCATTAAAATTCTTCTTTGTATTCCAGTATCTGAAACAGGGCCAGGTACCTATTAAATCCTCAGTAAGCGTTTGTTGAATTCACACCTGGTAAAGAAATTTTTTGAAAGGCAGGATTCTTAGGGTCCTAACTATAATTTCTTCGAAGGGTAAGGGTAAATTGTGAGACTGTTTGTATTAATTTTTTGTTTATATGTTTTTGTTGCTGTTATTTTGTTATTTTTGTTTGCAAAGTGATAGATCTGTGGGTAGGTTCTCAGAAGTGAATAGTCTGTATTTTTTTTTTTTTTATGAAAGAAGAACAAAATGAAGTTCAAGTGGAAAGGATCTCCATAAAGTTTAACATTTTCTTATTAAGTAACTTATTGCCTAGCATCTGAAACTTGAGATATTTTATATAGAACTTTTTAAATGGGGATCTAACTTCACTTATTATAAAATACATTAAATAGCAGGTCATGTCATATAGGGGTTTAGGATCATGAGCACTAAACAAAGGCAGATCTTTTCTTTTTAATTGGTTGTAGTAAATATACAACTTATTTATTTATTTATTTATTTATTACCTTTTAAAGGCTTTAGAACTTAAGAATCTGCCTGGTGAGTTCAACTCTGGGAATCATCCACGCAACAGAGCAAAAAACAGATACCGAGATATTCTTCCATGTAAGCTAAAAATGGTTTTGATTATTTTCCTGTTTACATTTAGAAAAAGTGAAAAGGGCTCTGTATGGTTTTTTGTATGAGACATTTTGGCCTGTGACCATGATGAAGAGTTCTGGTACATAGCAGTGGGTGACCTGGATGTATTCTAAGATATATGCTAGATATGAGAGTCAGTTCCTCTATTTCTGGTATATCCTTCAGCCACTGTCACAGGGTCATTTACAGCACTCCTTCAGCCTTGTTCTCATATATTGCTGCTTCTCAAAGCATGAACCATCCAAAACATAAAATGCAATAGTCTGAGTCATACGCCAGTTTTGGTACCCGAAGCCCTAACCACCTTCCCTGACTATTTTGTTTAGACACAGAAAAAGAGCTATTTGCTTCCTTCGTCCTGGACAATAAAGCTATTAATCTAATCTCCAACAGGAAGCTGCCTTTCGATTGTCTCCACAGGGCCCTAACATTGCCTCCCTGTGTTGGATGGGAGGGTAGTGGCACCTTCTGTCTTCCCACTCAGTTACTCTCAGGAGTTATTCATCTCAGGCCATTCAAAGAGCAGAATCAAAATGCAACAATGCAATTTTAATCTTAGGCAGGAAATCTCATTTCATGACTTACATTTCTTTCAATGTCAAAGTTTTTGAAAACTAAATTTACCATTTTATTCCTCCAACTTAACCCTCTTCTTATTCAATATCTTACGTAATCACCAAGTTAAAACCAGAAAACAGGGAGTCAGTTGATTCTACCTCCATAATACCTCCAGAGGCCTCCCCAGTCTCTCAACTCCCACTGCTGCTGACTTAGACTGAGCCCATTTTACCTCTCAGCTGACTACTGTCTTCTTTACTGCCTCCCTTTCTGATCATTCACAAAAGCTGCTGAAATTATTTTCTTAAAATTCGGATCAGAACATGTACCTGTTCTTTCAAATCTCTTTCTTGGCTCTGTTACTGTCATGGTACAATTCCATAACATGGCATACGAATTTCACCTGTTTGTCTCTCTAGCCTCAGCTCTCCCACAGAACTTCTTTTGGTATCTAGAATTCATAATTATTTATTTGTTGGTTTTCATGCCTCTTTACCTACAGTTCTTGAAAGAACTACTTATCCTCCCTTCTTTGCTGAGGTAGTTACTGCTGTCTTTCTTAGCTAGCTCCACTAGGTTTATTTTCCTCAAAGCTAGGTTTAGTGTTTTTCCAGTAGTCTCATAGCATCTGGTAACCACTCTCCCCGACTACAAACCATATTTTAATTATTTTCATTTCTGTTTCTCCTACTAGACTTGAGATAGTTTTTATAAAAACCAGAGTGGAACACAGTAACTGCTGTCATTAGATAAATACCTTCATGGTTAGCTGGTTTGTTAAAATCAAAAATAACTTTATGATTTAAAAAACAATAAATACCTTTCCAACATGGTTCAAATAATTTATTCTGTTATTTTCTGTGGGGAGAATGTGGAGATGTGCATTGATGAATACTTCTGAAATCAGAATAATGAACCATGATTAGATATTTTAATAAATAATGCTAATAATTTGTTGCTCCTCCAAGTAGTCAAAGGTCCAAATAATTTCTATTCCTGCATGTGCAGTTAACCCCCAAGGAGACTGAAAGCAAACAGGCTTTTAAAATGAGCCTCTTGGGATTGTAAGAAGCTCATTTAACAATAGAGGGTACACATTATATTTGATCTGACTTGAAGTCTTTATTCTGGGTATCAAAAGAGTTACAACTAAGAAATTCAAAGATAATAAAAAATAAAGTTAAATCATTAAAGTAAGGGAACTTATGTAAAACTTTCTGGTTTTCATAAAAGCAAATAAACTGTAATTCAACCATATTCTATTTAAAGGTCCATTTGTATATCTACCTCATAACACAGTATAATCTAATCTAACACACAGCCAACTTAAATGGCCATTATAGAAAGCTCTTTGGTTTTTTTAACCACACATTTCTTGGCTTTATAGAAGAGGTTCCTGAAGACTCACATCAAGAAAGCCAGAGGTGTAATTTATTTGTCACCTTCAAATGCTGAGAGCACTAAATGGATGAATTCACACACCTTCGAACACTGCAAATACAGACAGTCTTCACTTTACATGGTCCTAATATGTACAAATATAGGTTACTGTGTTGAGCTAAATAACACCAGTCCTACAACAATACAATTCACATTTTATTTACCACAATATATTCACTGCAAGTAACTGCCTAAAGTAATAAGCGTCTTTGCTAGCACTTCAATCCACAACTCCCTATGTAAATAACAGATGTGCATCATGACCAGTGACTAATAAATGTTACTTGTTTCAAAATATGTCAGTGATAGGTAACTGTGAGCCTATTATTCAGTTCACACACAGCAAAGCATGTGGTTTGAGACACAACCAGTGTTGTCTCCTTGTCTCTCAATAGTAAACTCATATGACCTTTTACCAAAATGTATAATCAAGAGAGAGAATTGGCTGATAGAGATGAAACTGCAGTAAAGAAACAAAAAGTGATAATGTTGGGAATAAAATTTGAATGGAATTGTAGAAAAACTGGCTGACCAGGGACGTGCTGACGCTACTACTGCTCAAGAGACTGTGGAGCTGCAGCCCACAGCACCTGTGGAAAAGGAATTTACTGATAGGAACGAGCAAAGCGGTTGTGATGAAAAGGATAAAGGCAACCTAGAGGAAGCAATGATGGCAAAAAACTTCACATTAAAGAAAATTTGAAGCTATTTCACAACAATATAAATGCCAAAGATAACAGGTGGAAACTGATCCAAACTTAGAAGTTAGCCTAGAAAACATGCTCACTCTGTATTGTAAGTTATACAACGAAAAGAAGAGGCAAACACTGTTCAAGCTACTCTTAGAAAGTTTGTTTTGTTTTAACATATTAAATGCTTTAATTTCCAACACTTTTAATTTTTAAATTACAATGTTGTAAATAAATATTAGCCCTGCTATTTTTTTGCTTCTCTATATATTTATAGCCAGCAAAAAGTGAGTTTTAAATGCTTTCACAAGAAGTTTTAAAGACCATGAAACAATAATATTTCCTATTGATTTTAAAGTTCTTTTTGTATGGTTTCACCTTGCATGGTCATATTTATGGCCCTGCACTATCATGCAAAGCAAAAATGGCCTTTATTATATAGTATAGGAATTTTTAGGCTGGCTCTGCCAAGATGGCCAAATAGGAATAGCTCCGGAGCATAGTTCCCAATGAGAGTGATGCAGAGGGTGAGTGATTGCTGCATTTCCAACAGAGGTACTAGGTGCATCTCAATGGGGCTGGTTGGACAGTGTGTGTAGCCCAAGGAGGGAAAGCCAAGGCAGGGTGGGGTGCTGCCTCACATGGGAAGTGCAGCGGACCAGAGGAAACCCTCTACTACACAACGGAGCCTATTGGGGCTTTTCTGGCAACTCCGGTTCAGATACTGCACTTCTCCCATGGTTTTTACAGCCCACAGACCAGGAGATTCACACCAGCTGACAAGTGCCATGGGTATCCAGCACAAAAACCTGCACAAATCTGGGTGGCCATTTTAACTGGCACTTGGAACACCTGTGAGACAGAACTGCACATTTTCCTGAAAAAGAGGGAACTGAAGGCAGGGAGCCAGGTGATCTGGCTAGGCGGGTTCCACCCTGACAAAGAGCAGCAATATGAAACGTGCTGGCTTGAGAGTTTTGCAGCCAATGCAGCAGTTTGAGCTCGACCCAGGACTGTTGAGCTCCCTGGGGGAAGGCCATCCTCCATTCCTCCATTACCAAGGCAGTCCACCATTACTGAGGCAGCCTGCCATTATCGAGGCAGCCCGCCATTACTGAGGCAGCCCGCCATTACTGAGGCAATCTGCCATTACTGAGGCAGCCCACCATTACTGAGGCAGCCCACCATTACTGAGGCAGTTCTAAACTTACCTGTATAAACAAACATTTACACAGCAACTGGACAGAGCCTGCAGCAGCCCAGCAACACCTCTGCAGGCAGACTGTAACTAAACTCCCTCCTTGCTTGGCAGGGCATCTCTGTAAAAAGGCAGTAGCACATCAGGGACTTATAAATAAAGCCCCACCTTCCCAGAACAAAGCACCTGGGAAAAGAGGCGGTTGTGAGTTCCACTGCAGCAGACTTAAATATCCCTACCCAGCAGCTCTGAACAGGACAATGGATAACAGAGCTCCCAGCACAGCACTTGAGCTCTGATAAGGGACAGACTGCCTCCTGTAGCGGCTCCCTGACCTTGATATATTCAAAGAGGAATGTCATAAAGGAGAGCTCTGGCTGACATCTGGTGGGTAGCCTTCTGGGACAAAGATACCAGAAGAAAGAACAGGCAGAAACCTTTACCGTTCTGCAGCCCCCATGGGTAATTCCCAGGCAAGCATGGTCTGGAGTGAACCTCCAGCAGCCTAGCAGCAGAGAGGCCTGACTGTTAGAAGAAAAACGAAAAAACAGAAAGAAATAGCCTCAACATCAACAGAAAGGACCTCCACTCAGAGACTCCATCCAAAAGCCACCAATTTCAAAGACCAAAGGTAGATAAATCCATGAAGAAGGGAACAAACCAATGAAGAAAGGATGAAATCACCAAAAACCAGAGCGTCTCTCCTCCTCCAGGGGATCACAATCCCTCACCAGCAAGGGAACAAAACTGGATGGAGAATGAGTTTGATGAATTGGAAGAAGCAGGCTTCAGAATGTGGGTAATAAATTTCTCTGAACTAAAGGAACATGTTCTAACCCAATGCAAAGAAACCAAGAACCTTGAAAAAAGGTTAGAGAAAATGCTAACGAGAATAACCAGCTTAGAGAAGAACATAACCGATTTGATGGAGCTGAAAAACACAGCACAAGATCTTTGCAAAGCATACACAAGTTTTAATAGCTGAATTGATCAAGCAGAAGAAAGGATATCAGAGATTGAAGACCAACTCAGTGAAAAAAAATGAGAAGGCAAGATTAGAGAAAAAAGAGTAAAAGAAATGAACAAAACCTCTAAGAAATATGGGATTATGTGAAAAACCTGATCTACAGTTGATTGGTGTACCTGAATGTGACAGGGAGAATAAATCTAAGCTGGAAAACACTCTTCAGGATATTATCCAGGAGAACTTCCCCAACCTAGCAAGGCAGGCCAACATTCAAATCCAGGAGATATAGAGAACGCCACAAAGATATTCCTCAAGAAGAGCAACCCCAAGGCACATAATTGTCAGATTCACCAGGGTTGAAATGAAGGAAGAAAATGCAGCCAGAGAGAAAGATTGGGTTACCCACAAAGGGAAGCCCATCAGACTCACAGCAGATCTCTCAGCAGAAACCCTACAAGCCAGAAGAGAGTGGGGGTCAATATTCAACATCCTTAAAGAAAAGAACTTTCAACCCAGAATTTCATAAGCCAAAGTAAGCTTCATAAGTGAAAGAGAAAGAAAATCCTTTACAGACATGCAATTGCTGAGAGATTTCATCACCACTAGGCCTGCCTTGCAAGAGCTCCTGAAGGAAGCACTAAACATGGAAAGGAACAACCAGTACCAGCCACTGCAAAAACATACCAAATGGTAAAGACCATTGACACAGTGAAGAAACTATGTCAACTAATGGACAAAACAACCAGCTAGTATCAAAATGGCAGGGTCAAACTCACATATAATATGAACCTTAAATATAAATGAGCTAAATGCCCCAATCAAAAGACACAGACTGGCAAATTGGATAAAAAGTCAAGACCCATCGGTGTTCTGTATTCAGGAGACCCGTTTCATGTGCAAAGACACACATAGACTCAAAATCAAGGGATGGAGAAAGATTTACCAAGCAAATGGAGAGAGAAAAAAAAACCTGGGGTTACAATCCTAGTCTCTGACAAAATGGACTTTAAACCAACAAAGATCAAAAGAGACAAAGAACGTCATTACATCATGGTAAAAGGATCAATGCAACAAGAAAAGCTGACTATCCTAAATATTTATGCACCCAGTACAGGAGCACCCAGATACATAAAGCAAGTTCTTAACAACCTACAAAGAGACTTAGGCTCCCATATAACAATAGTGGGAGACTTTAACACTCCACTGTCAATATTAGACAGATCAATGAGACAGAAAATTAACAAGGATGTACAGGACTTGAACTCACATCTGGACCAAGCAGACCTGATAGACATCTACAGAACTCTTGATGCCAAAGCCACAAAATATACATTCTTCTCAGCACCACATCACACTTAATCTAAAATTGACCACATAATTGTAAGTAAATCACTCCTCAGCAAATGGAAAAGAATAGAAATCATAGCAAGCAGTCTCTCAGACCACAATGCAATCATATTAGACCTCAGAATTAAGAAACTCACTCAAAACTGCACAACTACATGGAAACTGAACAACCCGCTCCTGAATAACTACTGGATAAAAAATGAAATGAAGGAAAATGTTCTTCAAAACCATTGAGAACAAAGACACATGCAGTGTCTAGAGGGAAATTTATAGCACTAAATGACCACATGAGAAATGAGGAAAGATCTAAAATTGACACTATCATCAAAATTAAAAGAGCTAGAGGAGCAAGATCAAACAAATTCAAAAGCTAGCAGAAGACAAAAAATAAGATCAGGACAGAACTGGAGGAGATAGAGACACAAAAACTCTTTCAAAAACTAATAAACCCAGGAGCTGGTTTTTTGAAAAGATCAACAAAATAGACCACTAGCCAGATTAATTTAAAAAAAAAAAAAAGAGAGAGAGAGAGAGAAATGAAGTCCATATCTCTGTCTTGGTACCAGTACCATGCTGTTTTGATTATTGTAGCCTTGTAGTATAGTTTGAAGTCAGGTAGTGTGATGCCTCCAGCTTTGTTCCTTTTACTTAGGATTTTCTTGGCTATGTGGGCTCTTTTTTGGTTCCATATGAAGTTTAAGGTGGTTTCCTCCAGTTCTGTGAAGAAGGTCAATGGTAGCTCCATGGGGATAGCATTGAACCTACAAATTACTTTGGGTAGTATGGGCATTTTCATGATATTGATTCTTCCTAACCATGGGCATGGAATGTTTTTCCATCGGTTTGTGTCTTCTCTTATTTCCTTGAGCAGTGGTTTGTAGTTCTCCTTGAAGAGGTCCTTCACGTCCTTTGTTAGTTGTATTCCTAGGTATTTTATTCTCTTTGTAGCAATTGTGAATGGGAGTTTGCTCAAGATTTGGCTCTCTGTCTGTTATTGGTGTATAGGAATGCTTGTCATTTTTGCACATTGATTTTTGTATCCTGAGACTTCGCTGAAGCTGCTTATCATCTTAAGGAGATTTTGGGCTGAGATGATGGGGTCTTCTAAATACACAATCATGTCATCTGTAAATAGAGACAATTTGACTTCCTCTTTTCCTAATTGAATACCCTTTATTTCTTTTTCTTGCCTAATTGCTCTGGCTAGAACTTCCAATACTATATTGAATAGGAGTGGTTAGAGACGGCACCTTTGTCTAGTGCCAGTTTTCAAAGGGAGTGCTTCCAGTTTTTGCCCATTCAGTATGATATTGGTTGTGGGTTTGTCATAAATAGCTTTTATTATTTTGGGATGTGTTCCATTGATACCTAGTTTAATTCAGAGTTTTTAGCATAACGGGCTGTTGAATTTTGTCAAAGGCCTTCTCTGCATCTATTGAGATGATCATGTGGTTTTTGTCTTCGGTTCTGTTTATATGATGGATTACATTTATAGATTTGCATCTGTTGAACCAGCCTTGCATCTCTGGAATGAAGCTTGATTGTGATAGGTAAGCTTTTTGATATGTTGTTGCATTCAGTTTACCAGTATTTTATTGACAATTTTTGCATCGATATTCATCATGGATGTTGGCCTGAAATTTTCCTTTCTAGTTGTATCTCTGCCAGGTTTTGATATCAGGATGATGTTGGTCTCATAAAATGAGTTAGGGAGGATTCCCTCTTTTTGTATTGTTTGGAATAATTTCTGAAGGAATGGTACCAATTGCTCTTCATATGTCTGGTAGAATTCAGCTGTGAACCCATCTGGACCTGGACTTTTTTTGGTTGGTAGGCTGTTAATTGCTGCCTCTACTTCAGACCTTGTATTGTTCTATTCAGGGTTTCAACTTCTTCCTGATTTAGTCTTGAGAGGGTGTAAGTGTCCAGGAATTTATCCATTTTTTCTAGATTTACTGGTTTATGTGCATAGAGTTGATTGTAGTAAACCATTCAGGACATAGGCATAAGCAAGGACTTCATGACGAAAATACCAAAAGCATTGGCAACAAAAGGCAAAATAGACAAGTGGGACCTAATTAAACTCCAGAGCTTCTGCACAGCAAAAGAAACAGTTATTAGAGTGAACTGGCAACCAACAGAATGGGAAAAAATTGTTGCAATCTATCCATCTGACAAAGGGCTAATATCCAGAATCTACAAAGAACTAGAACAAATATACAAGAAAGAAACAAACAACCCCATCAAAACGTGGGCAAAAGATATGAACAGACACTTTTCAAAAGAAGGCATTTATGTGGCCAACAAACATATGAAAAAATGCTAATCATCACTGATCATTAGAGAAATGCAAATGTAAACCACATTGAGATACCATCTCACACCAGCTAGAATGGCCATCATTAAAAAATTTGGAGACAACAGAGGCTGGAGAGGATGTGGAAAAATAGGAATGCTTTTACACTGTTGGGAGTGTAAATTAGTTCAACTATTGTGGAAGACGGTGTGGCTATTCCTCAAGGATCTAGAAATAGAAATACCATTTGACCCGACAATCTCATTACTGGATATATACCCAAAGGGTTATAAATCAATCTATTATAAAGACCTATGCCCATGTATGTTCATTGTGGCACTGTTTACAATAGCAAAGACTTGGAACCAACCCAATTGTCCATCAAAGATAGACTGGATAAAGAAAATGTGGCACATATATACCATGAAATAATATGCAACCATAAAAAAGGATGAGTTCATGTCCTTTGTAGGGACATGGATGAATCCGGAAACCATCATTCTTAGCAAACTGACATAAGAGCAGAAAACCAAACAGGGCATTTCTCACTCATAAGTGGGTGTAGAACAATGAGAACCCATAGACACAGGGAGGGGAACATCACACACTTGGGTCTGTTGTGGGGTGGGGGGCTTGGGGATGGATAGCAAGGGGTGGGGAGCTTGAGGAGGGATAACTTTAGGAGAATTACCTAATGTAGATGATGGGGGGATGGAGGCAGTAAACCACCATGGCGTATGTATACCTGTGTAACAATCCTGCAAGATCTGCACATGTACCCCAGAACTTAAAAAAAAAAAAGTATGGGAATTTTTAGGTATAAAGACAATATCTTGCATTTCTTTACTATTTCACAACTTGCAAATCGTTTTAAAGGCTAAGTAAAGAGCGAGTCACACAGGTTCTCCAACTCCTGTTCTAGTACTTTTTCTGTTACTTGTCTGTCTATCAGGGACGCACTCAGGACTAATAAAAGTAGTGACTTAGGTTTCTGTTGGCTTCTCACTTTTGAGAGGATGTTTACACATTTCTTATTGCATGCTCTATATGATCATGTGAGAAGAACAGGGGAGATGAGAATATCTAAATTAAATGCAAGATAATGAGGAAGGGATACTCTTTCAACAAATTGTCTGGTCAGTTGCATATTCTTGTACCAAAAATGAACTTTGATTCTCACCTCACAACTTATACAAAAATTAATCGATTATAGACCTAACAGAGTTAAAGACATAAAACTTCTGAAGGAAACCCTAAGAGAAAATGTTAGTGCCCTTGGGTTTGTCAAATTTTTCCTAAATAGGACAGAAACCCCTCAAAGTGTAAAAGAAAAAAAGTAAATTGGACTTCATCAAATAAAAAAAACCCTGCTTTTCAAAGCATATTATTATAAAACAAAAAAGAAAAGCAACAGACTGGAAGAAAAATACATGCAAAACATTTATCTCACAAAAACTTGTATTTAAAATCTATAATTACTACAAATTAAGAAGAGGACAAATAATCCAACAATAAATGAACAAAAGATTTGAGCAGACACTTCTCAAGGAAGATATATGGATGGCAAATAAATGCATGAAATGATGTTCACCATTATAAATCATTAAGAAAATGCAAATTAAAACCATAATTAGATACCATTTTATACTCACTGCAATGAAATGGAGTTTTTTTCTAATAAAGTTAAACATATGCCTACCATATGATTCAGCAGTTCTATTTCTATGTTTTGCCTAAGAGAAATTAAAGCATGTGTCTGCATGAAGACTTGTGTATTAGTGTTCATATCAGCTTTACTTGTAATAGCTACAAACTGGAAACAGTGCAAATGCCCATCAACAGGAGAGTGGATAAACAAATTGTGGTATATCCACATAATGGAATGCCACTAGGCAATAAAAAATGACTAATGATACATTGAACAACATGAATGAATCTTAAAATAATTATACTCAGTGAAAGAAGCAGCCAAAAGAGCATATACTGCATGTCACGGACCAAATATATTCTCCCAAAATTCATATGTTGAAGTTCCAACCCTTTGTACCTCAGAATGTGACCTGATTTGGAGACAGGGCCTTCAAATTGGTAATTCAGATAAAATGAGGCTCTTAGAGTGTGCCCTAATCCAATTAATCTAATCCATCGGGTGTTCTTATATGAAGAAGAGATTGGGAAACACAAGGGACATCAGCGATCTGAAGGCACAGAGGAAAGTCCTTGTGAAGACACAGCAAGAGGGAGCCATTGGCAAGCCAAGGAGAGAGGCCTCAGGAAAAACCAAGCCTGCTGCCATCTTGATCTTTGTCTCAGTTTGCTTTGTGTTGTTATAAATGAATAAGTAATAAAGGGGTTTGTTTAGCTCACAGTTCTGCAGATTGGAAGGTTCAAGAGTGGGCATCTGGTGAGAGCTCCAGGGTACTTCCACTCATGGTGGAAGGTGATGTGGAGCCAGCGTATGCAGAGATCACATAGTGAGAGAGGAAGCAGGAGAGAAATCGGAGGTGCCAGGCTCTTGTAGAACAAATAGGGTGAGAACTTCCTCATGTCATTAATCTATTAATGAGGGGTCTGCCCTTGTGACGCAAACACCTTCCATTAGGCTCTACTTCCAACAGTGGGAATCAGGTTTCAACATGACGTTTAGAAGGGCCAAACATCTAAATCATAGCACTGTGTCCCTGGTCCTCTAAAACTTATGTTCTTACCACATTGCAAAATACAATTATTCCTTCCTAATAGTCCCTAAAAGTCAACTTGTTTCAGCACTATCTTAAAAATCCAAAGTTGCATATGAGACTCAAAGTAAGTTCTTTCCAGCTGTAAGCCTGTAAAATCAAAAACCAGGCTATTTACCTCCAAGATAGAATGGTGGTATAGGCATTGGGTAAGCATTTCCATTCTGAAAAGGAAAAATTGGTCAAAAGAAAGGGATAATAGGCCCCATGCAAGTCCAAAACCTAGCAGGACACACATCAAATCTTAAAACTCCATAATAATCTCCTTTGACTCCATGTCCCGCATATTGGTCACAGTGGTGTGTGGGGTGGGCTCCTAAGGCCTTGGGTAGCCCTTCCCCCATAGCTTTGCTGGACACAGACCACTAGCTGCTTCTATGGGTTGTAACTGAATGCTGCAGCTTTTTCAGGCAGAGATAGAATGCTGTTGATAGCTCTACCGTTCTGGGGTTCCAGCAATAGCCCCACCCTTGTGGCTCCACTAAGAGTTGCCCTGGTTGGGACTCTAAGGTAACTCCAACTCAACATTTCCACTAAAGATTGCCTTAGTAGGGGCTCTCTGTGGTGGCTCTACCCCTGCAATGGGTATCTGCCCACACTCTGAGGCTTTCTAATATATTATCTGAAATTTAGGTGAAAGCTTCCAAGTTTCCATGTCCCTTGCATTCCGTTTGCCTGCAGACTTAACACCACATAAATGTCACCAAGGCTTACCGTGTAGCCCTTCAGGAACAGTGGCCCAAACCCTATCCCCAAACAGGGGCCATTTAAGCCATGGCTGGAGCCAGAGCAGCCAGGATGGTGGGGAGCAGCATCCTGAGTTGGCCAAGGGCAGTGATGCTCCAAGCCTGTCCCCAAAAGGCATTCTGTCCTTCTAGGCCTTGGGGCCTGTTAGGGAAGGGATAGCCCCAATTATTTCTGAAGTGCCTTTGGGCACTTTTTCCAGACTTTCCCTCTTCTTGTGTTTTTCTGAGCCTTCCACACACTTCCAACCCCTGCTCACTGCCCAGTTCCAAAGCTGCTTCCACATTTTCAGGTATTTTTATAGCAACAACCCAATACTCAGTACCAATTTTCTGTCTTAGCCCATTTTGTATGGCTATAAAGGAATTCTGGAGGCTGGTTAATTTATAAAGAAAAGAGGTTTATTTACCTCCTGGTTCTGCTTGCTGGAAGATTCAAGACTGGGCCTCTGGTGAGGGTCTCAGGCTGCTTCCATTCATGGCGGAAGGTGAAGTGGAATCAGCATGTGCAGAGATCACGAGGTGAAAGAGGAAGCGACAGAGAGAGAGAGAGAGAGAGAGAGAGAGAGAGAGGGAGAGAGAGGTGCCTGATCCTTTTTAACAGTCAGCTTTTGCAGCAGTGAATAGAGTGAAAACTCAGTGAACCCCAAGGAAGGGCATTAATCTGTTCATGAGTGATTTGTCTCCATGACTCGAACACCTCTTATTAGGCCCCAGTTCCAATGCTGGGAATCAGTTTTTAACATACGGTTTGGAGAGGACAAACACCAAGCCATAACAACATTGAACTTCCAGCCTCCAGAATGTGAAAATAAATTTCAACCCTAGAAAACTAATACACTGTATGCTTCCACATATATAAAATGTTAGAAATTTTAAACTAATTTGTATTGACAGAGTGTATCAGTGGTTGCCTTGGGACAAGAAAGATAAATTACAAAGAGGCATGAGGATAGTTTTGCACTGATGGAGATGTTTAATTATCTTTATTGTTGTGGTGGTCTCATGGGTGCACATATATGACAGTTATAGCTCCATAAACTGTGAAAAAAGTGGTTTGTGAGTACAAAAGGTATATAGTTTAAACTTTTTTCATGCAGTTTACCATCATAATGTAGATAGATGGGAAAACAAGCTCTTTAAGGCAGAGATTTAACAAGCTTCTTTCTGTACTTGTTGAGGTTGCTGTATGTTTGTTGCTATTACTACCACCAATAGTAGTAGTAGTAGTAGCGGTAGTGGTAACAGTAACATGTTTATTACTGTTGGTTGTTACTAATTTAAGTCTGTTTTAGGTAGTAACAATTAATCTCCGCAACAGCTTATCTCTGAGGTATCAGTATATTAGTGTCCTTGTTTTACAGAAAAGCTAAAAGAGATTGATTTTCTCACATTCACACTGCACATAGGAGAGAGACAGCTGGGATTCAAACCCAGGCTTAACCACCACTGTATTTATTGTGCATTGTTTCGTTTTGTGTTGTTTTAAAGAATCAGAATCTACTTGGAGTGCAGTAGCACAATCATAGCTCACTGAAACCTTGAACTCCTAAGCTCAAGCAGTCCTCCCACCTCAGCTTCCCAAGTGGCTGGGACTACGGATATATGCCACCACACCCAGCTAATTGTTTATTTATTTATTTAGAAACAAGGACTCAGTCTTTTGCTTAGGCTGGTCTCAAAACTCTTGGCTTCATGTGATCCTCCTGCCTTGGCCTCCTAAGTAGCTGGAATGTCTGTCTGTCATCATTTTTCTTATAGACATGAAACTATATTTTGTAGTATTTGTCGCTATTATTTTGTTTTCTTTCTCTTTTCCCTTAATTTGAAGTTGCTGTTCTGATCTATTATTTGTTTGATTGGAGATGGGTATAAGTAGTTGATGTAGTCTCAAACTCTACCTTTCTCTCTCTTTTTTTTATGCTGATAAATGAATATCTTTGTTGGTTTTAGGAATCTTGGATTTTAGTGCTTTTTTTCTCAGTTTTTTTTTTTTTTTGTTGTTGTTGTTGTTTTTTTGAGTGTTACTTTTACTGTACTCTACCTTCCAATGTTTTAGAGAACTGTAATGGTCATCTGACTCCTTTTCTTCATGAGAAATATATTTCTTTATTTCAAAGTCTTTAACTGCTTTACTGGAATTAAATAATGTTACCAGGTGTGCTTCATTTCCATTAGTCTTATCTCTAGACAAATAAACCCTTTAATTTATCTTCCTTTAGCTATAATAAGTTTCGTCGGTTAGCAATTGCTCCTCTTCAGTCTACTCTTGTCTTTTCGTTTTAAACTTCTGTGAACTGTAGGGTTGTCTCTTGGTTCTGTCTTGTAAAACCTTTCCTCTTATTACTTCTGCCTCTGTAGTTTTGTATGCACTTTCTCTGTCTCTCTCTCTCTCGTTTTTATTCTTATTTTTTTCTTTTACTCGGTCTTATAGGAAACTAAGTTTTTAAAAATATTTCCTCCTTCACATCATCTACTAAAATTTTTAGCTTGTGTAATGGTTAATGTCATGTGTCAACTATGCTGGACCATGATACTCAGATATTTGGTCAAATATTAGTCTAGATGTTGCTGTGCAGGTATTCTTTAAAGATGTGATTAACATTTAGATTAGCAGACTTTGAGTAAAGCTGATTAGCCTCCGTAATGAGAGTGGGCCTCATTTAGTCAGTTGAAATCAAAGACTCAAGTTTCCAGAGGAAGAAGGAATTCTACCTTTGGACTGCCATTGGAATCAAGACTACAATGTCAACTTTTATCAGGGTTTCTAACCAGCTGGCCTGCCCTGCAGATATTGACTTGCTAGTCCCCACAATCATGAATCAGTTCCTTAAAATAAATATTTCTCACCGTACATGTACAGCCTATTGATTCTATTTCTCTAGAGAATCTAGAGTAACACAGAATTTGATACCGAAGGTAATTCTAGAGGAACAGAATTTTAAGGATGAGTTTTGTGAATCTGATAAGATATAAAGGCATCAATGACTTTTCAGTAGTGAATAGAGTATTAGTAATTCATAGTGTAATGTGACAGTAGAGATTACAAAGTATTGCCATCAGATACTCCTATTCAGACAATTAGAAGAAGCAAGCTCCTGGGTGCCTGTATTTGATACCTTAGAACATTTTTGAGTTATCATGAGAACAATGAGATTGACTAGTTACTCCTAGAGAAGGAAAGGATTATCTTAGGGATTAAATTTCCCAGCTCAAGTGCCACATAAACAACCCAAAAGTTTATCTTTCTGCCCTGAAAGGAACCCTTATATTCTGTAACAACAAAACTGAGATTACTGAAAACCAAATCCAAAATCTCATCCTAAAAATGGCTGAATTACCATGCAAATTGAATCCTCAACCTTTCAGGGTGTCTGCTGTTAAAATGAGGGCCTTGGCTGAGAAGGCATAGGATCTTGAAAATTGGAGTGGAGACATATGGGCAGAGCCTTATAAAGCTGGGTGTATTGACCCTGATGAGTCTTCCTTGCCAGTAAAACAGCCTTGCCACCCCCATCTGAGGAGATTAATGCTACTTTACCTGAGGAAACGTTTATGACCTCTCCTGAGTTTGTTGCCTTGCAAGACATAGCTAATTCTTCTCAAGACTCAAAACCACCATCCTTCATTGCTTCTAGACCTATAACTAGATTCAAGTCCTAGCAGGCCCTTAAAGGTAAGATACAAAGTGTGACCCATGGGGAGGTTTGTTACAGTACGAAAGTACTACATGATTTTTCCTATTTATACTGACAGAAATCTGAGACATATTTGTGGGGAGGGATTTTAAGGGTGTGAGACAATGGTGGAAGGAACTTAGTGTTTGATCAGGCTAAATTTATTGAAATGGGACTACTAAGCAGAGATTCTGTACTTGCTGTGTGGCTTAGGGAGTTAGAAAGAGCTCTTTCAGTTTATTTGGTTGGTTGGATTAAATGGATCGAAAGCTGGCCCAGTCTAAAGGAAGATAAAATGCCAGAACTGCCTTGATATACTATATACAATGAAGGAAGGGATCCAAAGGATTAGGGAGACTTGAACATTAGATTGGGTTTGTTGTTTAAGACCTGCCCACCCACCCCAGGAGGTCCAGAGGATATACTTTTTCTCATAACTGTGAGAAACATATTTGTGAGGGGAGTCCCAGCATCCTTGAAGAGTGCTGTGATTATTCTTCTCTGTAGGTCAGATATTACCGTGGAAATTGCTGCCACTGAATTGGGAAACCTGAATGCAGTGGGTGTGATTGGATCCCAGAGAGATAAGGGCCAGGTGGTGGCACTTGATAGCCAAAGGCAAGGTGAGTGTGTGGTTACAGTAATGGACAGCAGAGTCAAAGCAGCAATTAGAACTGTCTGACCTGTAGAGACCTATGGTGTTGATTAGTTGATCATAGTGTTCCTAGAAGTGAACTAGATGGGACATCTACTAAATTCTTCCTTGATATGTGTAAGCAGAAGAGTCCTAGGTCAAGTGAGCAAAATTCTAACCTGAACCACAGAAACAGAGAAGCGCAGCCAGTCAATAATTTCTCAGACTTGAGCCAGTTTACACACCCAGAACATCTTGAATGAATGAGAGGACCCTGGTACACAGCCAAAAATGTATACTGTTAATCTTTCAGCCCTCCCCAGAGGGACCTTTGGCCTTTTGCCAGGATAACTGTACATTTGGGAAAAGAAAATAATCAGACTTTCAGAAACTACTAGACACTGGCTCTGAATTGATACCAATTCCAGGAGACCCAAAACATCACTGTGGTCTACAAGTCAAAGCAGGGGCTTATGGAGGTCAGGCATTCAATGGAGTTTTAGTTCAAGTTCATTTTACAGTGGACTCAGTAGGTCCCTAAACTCATCTTGTGATTATTTTCCAAGCCCTGGTATGTATAATTGGAATAAACATACTCAGTAGCTGATAGGATCCCCACATGACTTCTCTGACCTGTGGAGAGAGGATTATTATGGCAGGAAAGGGCAAGTGGAAGCCACTAGAATTTATTCTACCTAGGAAAATAGTAATACCTAGGAAAACAGTGAAAAAGCAAAAGCAATACTACATTCCTGAAGAGATTGCTGATATTAATGCCTCCATCAAGGACTTTAAAGACGAAGTGATGTTGATATCTATCACATCCCAACTCACCTGTTTGACCTGTACAAAAAAAAAAAGATGGAATTTGGAGAATGACAATGGATTATTGTAAGCTTCCTCAGATGGTGACTCTAGTTTCATCTGCTATACCAGATATGGTTTCATTGCCTTAGAAAATTAACACACCCCTTCATACCTGCTATGTAGCTGTTGATCTAGGAAATTTTTTTTCTCCATACCTATTAATCAAGAACACCAGAAGCAGTTTACTTTCAACTGGTAGGGCCAGTAACACACCCTCACTGTCCTACCTCAGGGGTGTATAAACTCTTCAGCCCTATGTTGTATTTAGTTCTCAGGAATCTCGATCACCTTTCCCTTTCACAGGATATTACAGAGGTTTATTACATTGATGACATTGTGCTGATTGGACCTAGTAAACAAGAAGTAGCAAACACTTTAGTCTTATTTGTCCCCAGAGGGTGGGAAATATATCCAACAAAAATTCAGTGGCCTTCTACTTTAGTGAAATTTCTAGGGGTCTGGTGGTGTGGGGCATGTTGAGATAATCCCTCATAAAGTGAAGGGTAAATTGTATATGGCTCTTTCTACAACCAAAAGAGAGGCACAATGGCTAGTGAGCCTAGGCATTCTGGAGGAGATATTCCTTATTTGGATGTGCTACTCTGGTCCATTTACTAAGTGATGTGAAAAGCTTTCTAGCTTTGAGCGGGGCCCAGAACAAGAGAAGGCCCTGAAACAGGTTCAGTCTGCCATGCAAGCCTCTCTGCCACGTGGTAGGCTGTATGATCTAGCATATGCAATGGTGACTGAAGTGTTCATGGCAGATAAGAGTGCAGTTTGGACCTTTGGCAGACCTCTTTAGGTGAGTCACAGTGCAGGGACATAGGATTGTAGAGCAAATTCTTGCCACACCCTGTGGACTCTCCTTTTGAGAAACAGCTTTTGGCCTGCTACTGGGCCTCCGTAGAGAATGCTTAACGATGGGCCACCAAGCCATAAAGTCGGGCACATGCAGCAGCACTCCACCATCAAATGAAAGTGGTATATACAAGATTGGGTTTGAGCAGATCCTGAAGGCACAAATAAGTTACATGAAGAAGCTGCCCAAATGCTCACTATCCCCACACGTGCTACATGACCTGCTGTCTTCAGCCGGTACCTATTGCCTCATGAGGAGTTCCCTATGATAAGCTGATAGAAGAAGAGAAGACTTTGATCTGGTCTACAGAAGGTTCTGCATGATATAAAGGTACCACCCAGAAGAGGACAGCTACAGAACTACAACCCCTTTTTTGAGACATCTCTGAAGGACAGTAGTGAAGAGAAATACTCCCAGTGGCCATAACATAGGGTAGTACACTTAGTAGTTCTTTTTGCTTGGAGAAATGGCCAGAAGTATAAATCTGTACTGATTCATGGGTATGTTTTATGGCTTAGCTGGATGGTCAGGGACTTTTAAGGAACATGATTGGAAAAATTGATGACAAAGTGACAAGAAGGTCTGGGGAAGAGGCAAGTGAATAGACCTTGCTAGATGGGCACAAAGATATTTGTATCCTACATGAATGCTCACCAAAGGTTGATCTCAGCAGAGGAAGACTTTAATAAACAAGTGAATAGAATGACTTGCTGTATGAGTATCAGACTGTTCCCCCAGCCACCCCTGTCACTGTGTCATTGCCCATAGGTCTCATGAACAAAGTGCCCGTAGTGGCAGGGATGGAGGTTATGTATGAGCTCAGCAACAGGGACTTCCATTCACCAAGGCTGACCTGGCTACAGCTACTACTGAGTGCTCAATCTGCCAGCAACAGATACCAATACTGACTACCTGATGGGTACTATTCCATGGGATGATCAGCCAGGTATCCGATGGCAGGTTGATTACACTGGGACCACTTCCATCATGGAAGGAGCAGTGCTTTTTTCTTACTAGAATAGACAGTAACTCTGGGCATGGATTTGCCTTCCCTGCACACAGTGCTCCTGCCAATTTACTATCTCTGGACCTACAGAATGCCTTATCCACCATCATGGTATTCCATACAGAATTTCTCTGATCAAGGAATTCACTTTGTAGCAAATACTTTGTGGTAATGGCCTCATTGCCACTGTCTGACCATATTCCTTATCCTCTCAAAGCAGCTGGCTTGATTGAATGGCTGTATGGCCTTTTGAAGGCAATTACAGTGAAAGCTAGGTGACAGTACCTTCCACGGCTAGGGTAATGTTCTCCAGGTTGTGTATGCCCCAGATCAGCATCCAATATATGGTGCTGTTTCTACCATAGCCAAGAGTAAAGAATCAAGGAGTGGAAATGAGAGTGGGACCAGTAGCCATTACCCATAGTGATCCATTAGCATAATTTTTGCTTTCTGTTCCTGTGGCCTTATGCTCTGCTGGTCTAGGGGTCTTAGTGACTCTCTTCATTAATGTCTGACACTTAGTGAGGTCTTTCTGTCTTCAAAGTTGAGTCTTCCTTGATGGACAACAGAGCATGGAGTCTAGATTTACCTAGGCTGTGGAGTCTAGAAAATTGCTGCTTAACATATAACAAGTTACTTTGTACAGGTATTTTATTTGAAAAGCATGAATACAATAGCACCTCCTGCAAAGGTTTGTTTTGGAGTTGACAAGGTGATACATGCCACGTATTATGCTGCTTGAACCTGGTATGCATGTTTCACTGCCTTCTGTTATTACTCTCACTTCTGTTTGTGGAGCTTTCCTACGATCACTTGAATTATTTCTTTTGTGCAGTGACTTCCATAGTTTGCTTCTGAAATTCCTTTTTCATATTCCTGTTGAATGCTCTGTGTCTTTTAGCATTTTAATCATTATTGTAGGTTTTTTTAATCTTTTTTTTTCTGAGTTCTGGGAAAAATTTTAAAGCTGGTTTTCTAAATAATGTATTTGTTTTTCTGTTCAATTCCTGCTTTAGGAGTTTGAGTTGAATGATTGTGACTTTTATATGAAATCAAGCTTTTATTATTTTAGATTATTGAATTTTCACATATTTAATCTCTTTTCAAAATTAGAAAAATGCTTTTTTTTTTTTTAACCGTGAAGTAATTCATACTGTTCAGATACTATAATAACTACTGCTAACATTGTGATGAACACTTGCCAGGCTTATTATTATTATATGACATATATCATCGTATATATACATACATATGATGAGTACTGTATATACCATGTATACATATATACATAGTAATATAACATATTTATTATACATACTTAGTAATATAACATATATTAGTAAACATAGATATATATTATTGTTTTAAATAATAAAATAATGCTCTCTTGAATTTTATTTAAAACACAAATAGGAGTTTTTAAGGTGTTATCACCTTTTATAGAAAGGAGAACATTTGTCATGATTGTTTAGAATGGACTCCCTTTTTGAAATACTGGGTATCTTTATATATCTAGCAATTTTTTTTTTTTTGAGATGGAGTCTCACTCATTCTGTTGCCCGGGCTGGAGTACAGTGGCGCGGTCTCAGCTCACTGCAGCCTCTGCCTCCCTGGTTCAAGCGATTCTCCTGCCTCAGCCTCCTGAGTAGCTGGGATTATAGGTGTGAGCCACTGCAGCTGGCCGTTTTTTCTGTTCACTCGTATTCACAAGGGAAAGTTTCTGTGCTATGTTAGTATTTGAGAAGAGTTCTGCCATATATTATGTGAGTGCCTGTTCAGGTCTTGCCAACATATTTGCTAGATAAGTGGTCCGTGTGATTCTGACTAGCAAGGAGACATTATTATTGAGAGAGCTGCATTGCAGAGAAGGGCCTCCTTCGCTGTTTCTGCTCTTAATGTGGAGGTGGGGGTGAAACCAGAGCTTCAGATGTCTGTGTCAGATGAAGAAGAAACTCCTGGAGCAGTGAAGCTTACTGGGCCAAATAGCTGTTTTTCTCTCTCATATTTGTTATAACAGTCCATGTTAGATGAGTCCCATATTACTTAGAGCAAATCCCATTGGTAGCATCCTTTTGCCACAATATCTTTGCTTTGAATAACATACCCCATCACCAGATGAAGGCTGAGAATGGACATAAAATATTGCTATCTAGTTTTGGGGACACTGGTGGAATTCCATTAATCCTGGGATTTGTCTGCAGTCAACTATCAGATTTTTTTTTTACGCTGGCCCCTGCTGCTCTGGGTTTGCAGGTTTCACAGATTTGCAGGAGAATGTCATTCATTTGCTTCTACAGAGAGTTTCTCCTCTATTGTGTTCAGTTGCAAACCAGAATATACTTCCCTTGACCTAATCTTGCCTGTGCCATTTCTAGCAGAAATTTCCAAAAGTACTTGGATGCTAATGATATCATTCTGTGTTTATTAAAAACTGATCTAAAAAATAAACCTCCCATAATTGTGTATTTATTTATCATGCCAATAGTCTTCAGGGAGGAAAGCATGTAAACTCATGGGCTCAACCCTTTTGAAATGAAACTCCTAGGCCAACTTCTCTATTGGTCAAAGAGATATATGAATTTACCTGTGTGAAATGCTTTTGTGAAGTCTGAATGTAACGTATCTCCCACCTTTATCTACCAGATGTTTCTGTTTCTGTAATAGATGATTCAACACGTGTTCCTCTTGGAAAAAGCAAGGACTACATCAATGCTAGTTATATTAGAATAGTCAATTGTGGAGAAGAGTATTTTTATATTGCTACTCAAGGACCACTGCTGAGCACCGTAGATGACTTTTGGCAAATGGTGTTGGAAAATAATTCTAATGTTATTGCCATGATAACCAGAGAGATAGAAGGTGGAGTTATCAAATGCTGCCAGTACTGGCCCATTTCTCTGAAGAAGCCATTGGAATTGAAACACTTCCGTGTATCCCTGGAGAACTACCAGATACTTAACTATTTCATCATTCGAATGTTTCAAGTTGTGGAGAAGTCCGTAAGTTTTTAAAGATCAGTATTAGATATATATTTCATCATACAAGCAGATGTCTTAGAAATAGAAGGCAGGAGTAGTATGGAAAATAAACTGATGAAACTTTATAAAGTAACTTTTTACTTGTCCCTGTTGCCAGAAGCCACTACCATTTCTACTCCTTAACCAGATCCTGGAGAAAAGAAAAAATTGGAAAGGAGAGGTGGGGCAGGGAGAGTGAGTGTTGAAGTTGTCTGATTCTGGGTTATACCTGCCTCTGCCAAGTGTGGCAGATATGTGTTGAGTCCCTGAGGTATGCTCATCACTGGGCCAGGCACTATCAGTACTTACTGAGTAGTGGAGAGGTTGATATACTCACTGATAGATACCTCACTTACTGTGTTCAGTGATAATGTCGAGATATGTCTTGGGTACTTTGTGGCTCAGAAGGTAAATACTTAGCTTTACTTGGGGTTTGGGGGAAGGTTTACTGGAGGAGGCGACATCTGTTTGAGAATTATCCAAATGAGAAAGATGGAAGGAGGAAGTAGATGATCAAAATATAAAATAGCATGGTGTATGTAGAGAGACAAACGTTAAGTAGTTAAGTGTTTCTGGAATATAAGAGTTCAATGCCAGGGAGTAGCAAAAGATGAGATGAGGCTATCAAAAGTAAGCAGGGGCCAGCTAGAATGTGAAATGTCTTAAATTTAAGCTAAGTAGCATGAACGTTATTATGAAGATAATTGACAGACTTTTAAGAATTTTAGTAACTGACATGATCAACTAGGGCTGTTGGCATGGGGATGGAAAGCACAGACACAAGTGCTTTGCAGATAAAATGGGCAGACTTATATGTGATTTATGATTTATGATTTATAAGTGACAATGGAGGGGTTGAAGATACATTCAATACAGTAACTACATGTGGCTATTTAAGTTTAAATTTATTTAAATTTATGTAAAATAACAAATTGAGTTCCTCACCTGCAGTAGCCACATTTCTGGTTCTTATTTGTCGCATGTTGATAGTGGCTACGATATTGCCACTATTTAAGACATTTGCTTCAGTGTAGAAAGTTCTGTTGAGAAGCGTTGGTCTAGAATAATTCATGGATTTGTTGGTCTAATAGATTTAGGAAATAGAGAAGGAATGGTTTATAGGAGAAAATGATGACTTAGCTTGCTCCAGTGGATTCAGTTGGCAGGTAGGTGATACATGTGTTAGCAGGAGTGAAGGGAATAGGATGAACAGGAAGCTTGTAGAGAGTGATGAGTTTTGGAGTCCTCACCAAAGAAGTTGACTGGAACACAATCACCAGGAAAAGGGTTGCTGAGTGGTGCTGAGGTTTGACCCATAAATTTGCAATAGCAACAAAATATGTGGCTATGTGTTTTTTTCCAGCAGTATAACATTGAGATCCCTGAATACAGGTTACAGGATTGACCCAGGGTGGGATGTTTTCTAGTACATATGGCAGGAAGCAAAGGATCAAAGGATTAGAGAGTTTAGTACACAAATTCATATAATCAGCCATGAAGTCTAAATTGTCTAGGAATATGAATGGGATCATGGGGCCAACTAGGGGTAAATGGAGGATGTAAAAGAGTAGAAAGCTCCATTTGGTCACATGTTGAAGAGAAGCACAAATGAGATGGTAGCCTAACAGCTTCGGGTCAGAAATTGATGTTGGAGTTGTAGAACTGGGAAATTGACACTAGATATTATAGATGGTGGGAAGTCCAAAGAGTGGTCATCATGGTGAGAACCAGAAGAAAGGAATTATTTTCCCCTGCAAGAGAAAAATAAACCTGTTGTGAGGTTTAGTGTCTATTGGGCTATGGAGACACTGAATTTGCCCTCGATGATGCCAGAATCTTTGGTAGGGAGAAGACAAGAATCTTCAGTGAACGTGGGGGCTTGACCAAGGTTTAGCCACTGGGTTACAGCAATGGGAAGATGAAGCTAAGAGGTATGAAACTCACAAGGAAGAGGGGTTTTTATATAAGGGAAAGGAATAATGAATTGGAAAACAGTAAGCAGCAAGGAGTGTCTTGAATTCTTCCTTTTGCTTTTTCGGGGATGGAAGACAGATACAGTCTTAACTCTTAGAACACTTAGAGTCTAGTGGGGAAGGAAGGCACTGAACAAGTCCTTTCCAAATGATGTGTGACCTGGAGAACATAGGCCAGGTGGGAGTCACAGAGCAATTATCTGCCTGCAGAGTGGACCTGTGCAGCCTTGGCAAGAAGGTCTGGGGGTAGCCTTTGGGCCAAGGCTCACAAGACTCAGAAGCATAGTGTTCATGTTTGGAGAGTCTGCCTCATCTTTATCTTCATGGCACTGGGTAAGGAAATCAATGAGGCCCACCTTTGTGTGGATTCCCAGTGGTCAATTATAGTAGGAGGGATTTAACCCCTGAAACGTGGTCTGGTGACAGCAGTCCTCAACTTAGTGCCTTCACAATATTTTCCAGTATTTTTTTTCTTATTTAATTTCAAGTTATTAATGATTCAAACTTGAGTTTTCTATTTGGTATTAAGCTCAAAGAGGTTTTAAATATAACCCTTTCTTCCTGCTGCCATTTACAGATCTCAGGTCATTTCTGCCACTGTCAAGTGCTATGTAATACAGAAGTCATCAATAACCAAAGTGACTTGAGGGTTCCTATATTTATGATTCTAGGTAGAAAATTGTATTAAATAAATCAGTGGAGTAATCTGTATTAGCTAGGGTTCTCCAGAGAAACGTGTATATACTTATTGAGCACGCACGCGCGAGAGAGATTAATTTTAAGCAATTAGTTCAAGTGATTGTGGAGAGTTGACAAATCTGCAGAATGGGACAGTAAGCTGAAGACCCAGGGAAGAATTGCAGTTTGAGTCCAAAAGCAATCTGCTGGTAGAATTCCTTCTTGCTCATGGGAAGTCAGTTTTTGTTCTTTTAAGGCCTTCAACTGATTAGATGACGCCAACCCACTTTATTGAGAATAATCTGCTTTACTAAATTTCTACCAATTTAAATGTTAATCTTGTCTTAAAAATACCTTAACAGAAACACATAATAATATTTGGCCTAATAATTTGGGTACAGAGGCTCAGCCAAGTTGACACATAAAATTAACTATCTAATTTCAGTAGACACTGTGGATTAAAATAGAGGTCTGAACACCAGCACCTTTATTCAGGAAGCTTAGGAAAAAGAGTTGCGCTAGGGAGAAGCAGAGGAGAAGTGAGAAAGTCATTCTGTGTTTTTCCATTAAGGTCTGATGTCTGGTAAAATAAGGGCCTCACACTGAGGAAAGGGTCATGATCCCCTTGGATGAGATATAGGTAAATTTAAAGTGCTTTGTCCGACAACCCTGGGAAGAGTTTCATGACTGCACTTAACGGGGGCTCAGCACAATAGTGGGGCCCACAATCTACTCTCCTGGTCATTGACTGTCTGCATCACTGAAAGAGATTGGTTCCTCTTGTCAGACACCTTCATGTCTTAATTAAATTTCTTATGCCATTTCTAAACTAAGATAGAGTGCCTTTTAGTCTTATTCCCAACATGACAGTTCATCTTTCACTCTAAGTATTTTGAAATCTTGGTTTTCCTGCCCCCTCATGGTAAAGAATGATGGTAGATTAGAATTTGAGACACCACATTGCAGTTCCAACTCTAACCACGTGAGCCTTCTGACCTAGCATACATCTCTCAGTCCCCACATTCTTAACACTTGCAACTGTAAAATGGAGGTAAAATGGTGCTTACCTCACACGGTCGCTGTGAGGATTAAACGAGAGAATTCATGTGAAGCCCCTGGCACAGTACCTGGTACATAGCAAGTGCTTGATTTTGTTACCTGTTGGTACTGGTATTTTTATTATTGTTACTGTGCTCTCCCTTATAAAATGCAGAAAACCTCTATTCCTAGCAACTTCCAGAATTCTTATAAACATCAAAATGAATTTGAGCACATTTTGAAAGCTCTATATAACATCCAGGTAATACCATATAGCTATTATTGTTATTATCATTTGAATATTAGAAGTTGGCATGAGGCTTCTAATATAAGAAATCAATAAATATCTTTCTTGCGCTGTTTCTTTTTCTCTAATAGACGGGAACTAGTCACTCTGTAAAACAGTTGCAGTTCACCAAATGGCCAGACCATGGCACTCCTGCCTCAGCAGATAGCTTCATAACGTATGTTCGTTATGCAAGGAAGAGTCACCTGACGGGACCCATGATTGTTCACTGCAGTGCTGGCATAGGCCGGTCAGGGGTGTTCGTATGTGCAGATGTCGTATTCTGTGCCATCGTAAAGAACTGTTCAGTAAGTGTGTGAATCAAGCAAATATACCAATGCTGTTGGCAAACACACTACATTTAACAGCCCGATCATTTGGGAGACTAATATTTGGTCTTCAGAAACAACTTAGTAAATCAAAAGCACATGAGCTTTGGATACCTCATTCTCACTGAACTTGCTGCAGGTTCCTGAGGGTGTCTGTGAGGTTTAAAGTATGTAATGTAAATAATGGCTTAGGACAGTGTCTGGAACATAATAGATACAGAAAATGTGAGTTCCATTTCCTTTTCCTTCCCTGTATCTTTTACATATGGTGTTTAGACTCTTACTAGAGAATGTTGATGAAGTATGCCTGTTTTAAATGAATATAAGTAACAAGCACATGAGAATATGAGAAAAAACGTAGACTTCAGAGTTAATGAGGGGTCCCTGTTTTACTGCTGGTTTCCCACATGCTTTCGAATTTGGTGACTTTGTGTAAATTGCTCATCTTCTCTCAAACCTGGTTTTTTCATTTGCAAAATAAATATAATAATGTAATTGAGTTTGAGTCAATAATTAACAATCCTTTTCCTTTTAATTTGGAACCAGCTAAGAGACAGACATAGGAATCAGACATGATGATTACAATATTTCCTTTATGATTATTTTTATTCCCAAGTTTTGTTTGTTAAAATAGATTCCATCTGTGTTCTTTGTTTTTCCTTTTATTTTTAGTTGACATGTAATAATTGTACATATTTGTGGGGTACATAGTGATATATAGCTATATGTATATAATGTTTAGTAATCATATCAGGGTAGTTAACATATTTATTACCTCAAACATTTATAATTTGTGTTGTGAACACAACTGAAAATCTCTCCTAGCTTTTTTTTTTTTTTTTCTCCTAGCTTTTTGAATATATACAATAAATTATAGTTAACCATATTCGCCCTACAGTGATTCAGAGCACAAGAGCTCATTCCTTCTATCTAGCTGTTATTTTGTATTTGTTAGCCAACCTCTCCTTATCATCTTTAATACCCACAGTTCTACTCTTTACTTCCATGAGCTCGATTTTTTTTTTTTTTTTTTTT